>NC_056747.1:627681262-627873762 GCF_019279795.1 Protopterus annectens
GTACAGCCAAGGAATGCAGAATTCTCTCCCCCTTGTTCTGCGGATTGAATTGTTTGGTTAAGGGTCATGCTGGAAACCACCTTCGGCATAAAAGTAGGATTTGTCCTCAGTGACACCCTGTCTGGGTAAAATATGATAAAAGGCTCTACAGCCATGAGGGCCTGTAGCTCTGAAACTCTACTTGCTGAAGTAATTGCTAGCAGCAGAGCTGTTTTTCATGATAAGAACTTCAGATCAGCGGTAGCAGCTGGTTCAAAAGGAGGCAGGGTGAGCTTTTCCAACACATAATTGAGGTCCCATGCAGGTAATGGTGATCTTCTAGGAGGCCTTAAATTTTTGCCTCCTCTGAGATACTGTTTTAGTAAAGGATGAGAAAAGATTAGTGGCTCTGTATTGTAATGAGCTTAAATGGCAGAGGCATGGATTTTGACTGATGAGAAAGATAGGCTTTTGTTAAGTATTGTAATATCTGAGGAATATTTGGTTCTTCCGTATCAGTTCCTTGTGCTCGATTCCAAGCACAGAATCTCTTCCATTTGTCAGCATAAGACTTTCTAGTACTAGGCCTTCTGGCTTCCAAAATGACATCCATCACAGCTTTGCTGAGAGGTGTTGTTTGTATGACTACATGATTAGCCATGCTGCCAGGTTCAGGGTCTGCAGTTGATTGTGCAGGATCTGATAGTTTTGCTGGGACAGTAGTTGTGGTCTGTGAAGCAAGGTCCAAGCTGGGTATTGAGACAAGTTCCTTAGGATTGGGTACCAGTATTGGCGGGGCCAGTCCGGGGAAATTAATATCATCGTTGTCTTCTCTTGTCTGACTTTCAGGAGGACCTTGGGTAGAAGAGGCAGAGGAGGAAAGGCATAAACAAATAGGTTTTTCCAACTGAAGGATAGGGCGTCCACTTTCTATGCTCATCTGTGATAAGTCCTTGTGCAGAATTTTTTCAATTTATAATTTTGAGGAGAAGCAAATAGATCTATGTCTGGGCTCCCCCATTTCTCTGTTATCATGCTGAAGACTTATGGATTTAGTTTCCACTCGTGAGGATCCATAAGGTTTCTGCTTAAATCGTCTGCCAGAGTGTTTTGTTTTCCTGGCAGGAATTGAGACTGAAGATGTATTTGGTAGGTCAAAGCTGTGTCCCATAGTGCCATGGCTAATCTGCAAAGGGGGTAGGAATGTGTGCCCCCTTGCTTGTTTAAATACCACATGACTGTGGTGTTGTCGGTCTTTATCAGTAGTTGTCCTGGATGAAGTAAGTCCTTGAAGGCTGTTAGGGCATTTTGAACAGCTAGCATCTCTTTCTGGTTGATATGCAGATGCATTTGTTTTGGTGTCCATAAGCCCTGAATGCATCTTCCTGCCATGTGGGCCCCCCCATGCATAATCTGATGCGTCTGCTGTTAAGGTATGGCTGGCAGGGGGAAGAGTGAAGGGCAGTCCCATGTTTTGGTGAAATGCCTTTGCCCACCATAGAAACTCCTGTTGCAGGCAGGGAATGAGAGGAATCATTGTTTCCAGACTGTGTGAATGTTGACTCCACAAACTTTTTAGGTACCATTGAAGTTTCCTCATATTCAGTCTTGCATATGGAATTAGTAGCATGCAGGATGCCATAAAGCCCAGAGCCTGCAGAATCTGTCTTGCAGAAGACTGGGTTTTTGTTGCCATCAGTTTGAAGTAAGTAGTCAGTTGCCCTTGCTTGTCTGGCGTGAGGTAAGCCATCTGAGCAGTTGTATCTAAGCTTGCACCCAGGAATGTTATTTTTTGAGAAGGTACCAGTTGTGATTTCTTTTCCTTTACTGTGTACCCTAGGCATGTTAGAAGCCTTCTCACAAATGCCAGGTGTCGAAGAAGAGTGTCCTTGTTCTCTGCTTGAATGAGACAGTCGTCCAAGTAAGGATATATTTGTATACTACTTTGTCTGCAAAATGCAATTACTGGTGTCAGGCACTTTGTAAAGACCCTGGGAGCAGTAGATAAGTCAAAGGGCAGTGCAGAGAATTGGTAATGCATTAAGCCAGCCTTGAATCTGAGGTATCTTCTGCATGATTGTCTTATTGGGACATGCAGGTATGCCTCTTTTAGGTCTAAAGTCACCAGTCAAGCATAGGCAGAAGCTGCTGCAAAGTCAGCATTTTGAATTTTGGAATGTCTAGGTATGTCCTCAGAATTGATAAATCCAGTATTGGCCACCAAGCCTTGTCCTTTCTGGGTACCAGGAACAGTCTTGAGTAAAAACCTTGTCTTTTTTCCTGTTCTGGTACTGTCTGAATGGCCCCCATATCCATGAGGGACGTAACCTGTTTCTGTGCCTCTGCCCATTGATTTTTTGGCAGATCTGGCCAACCATTTGCCATTGGCAGTGTGTGGAAATGGAATCTGTAGCCCTGTGATACGATGTTTAGTACCCATGTTTCCTGGTTTAACTGCCAATTTGGAGCAAAAAGTGCTAATTTTCCCCCTACGGGTGCTGCCAAAAGATAAGTGCTTGGCGTAGGCAGAGGGAAGTCATTGGGATTGCTTTCTGGAGGTTTGCGCTTTATCTCCTCCAGATTTGGAGGTGGAAGCGCTCCATTGCTTTGACCTGTATGAATCTTGTGCCTGGTATCTGGAACCCTTAGGGCGTCTAGATTTACCCCTTTGAGCTCTGTCTGACACAGGAAAGGACCAATTTTTTGTAGGCCAGTGTCTACTGAATCTTACTGGCTGCACTTGTAAGAAGTCTTTAACAGTTTGCATAGACTTATCTTTGTCTTCCATTTTCTTTAGAACCTCTTCTGCCTTAATACCAAACAGAGAATCATGCTGTAAAGGTGCATCTAGCAATTTAACTTTAACATGATCAGGCAAATTTTGTTCCTTTAACCAGGCATGCCTCCTAATCACAGATACAGTAACTGTGGCCCTGCAGGAGGCCTCTAAGGAATCAAAACCACATTGCAAAGTATGCTTTCCAACTTGTTCAGCTGCATGCAATAATTCCTGCAATTCCTTATTTTCTGCACATTCTGAAATCAACATCATTTTCTGCTTCAGCAATCCCATAACATGTTGTTGGTACTTAATTATATGAAATTGACAGTTTAAGGCCCTGATTGCCAAGGTTGCAGATGTATAAACCTTTTCTCCCCATCTGTCTAGTGCCCTTGAATCTCTGTCAGAGGGTGTAGGATTTTTTGCTGTTGCGGCCTTAACTCCATTTGGACCCTGTGAAATAGTTTCAGGATAAGCAGCAGGGTTTCTAAATAAAAATGTATGCGGATCAGGTACCCTGTAATATCTGTCAGGCTTACTGGGAGCTGGAGGTAAGGAGTCAGGGGTCAAGCTTGACTCCGAAAACACATCATCCACAATGTCTAAAACAGGGGGAATGGCTAAAAGCTTGTGCTGAGGGAGAAGGAAGCCTCTGAGCCTCTTTTTTGATTCTGAGAAATCTCCCTCAAAGCATGCAAGGTTTCTTCAAATGAACAATCCTCAGGAGGAGATGCAGATGGAATAAACTCCTCATCATCAGAATCCTCATAGGGAGGTATAGACAATTCCTGATCAGAAGAGGAATCAGAAGAAACAGAAACCTGATCTGAAGATTCATAATCAGTGTCTTGCCTAGGTCTCTTATCTGGAGGGGGATGGGTACCCCTGATCAAGGTAATAAGGTCTTCAGCCATTTTGATCATCTGTTTTTTTAGGCATAGAAGCCTGTGCATGTGGCTCATGTGTCGGTTTTTTAGTTTTAGAAGATGCTTTTGTCTTTGATTTTGCAGCTGTCGTCAGTTTGATATACAAATGCTGAGGTCTGAATACACCCTCAGAAGCCGGTGCCTGCTCAGCGGCTCCGGACCCATCCGAGGGAGATACATCCGTTGGTCCAATACCTTGAGTATCTTGCGGCATGCTGAACCCTGCATGGGTGTTGGTAGAGGGTATCAGGGGCTGCAAAAGCACCTCACTGAGTATCGGCGAACCGGCAACTGGCTTAGGAGAAGCTTCGGTGTCGGTTTTGGATCTCAACTGCCTTTCTCTGTCCTTTTCTTTGTGTTTTTTTATGCACTCCGGTAGTCAGATTGCTATCCAATGACATTTCTGGGTAGTTAATTCTGTTTACAAAATACTTTGATGCAAAAATATACCGACGCTTAATAGTTGTTGTCTTTCGGCTTTTTCCCGGTAAGGGGTTGCCACAGCGGAACACCGGTCCGCTAATGATTGGCAGTAGATTTTTACGAAATGCTGAGGTGCCAGCTCGACATTCAACCTTCAACGAAGGCACGCCCATTTACGCATGTCTTTCGAATGCCCACCCAACCGCGGGGAGGACATGCAGACTCCACACAGAAGGCACTCCCAAGCCAAGCTGAGAATCGAACGGGAGAACCTCTTGCTCTGAGGTAACAATGCTACCGCCATACCACCACATACCAATGCTTAATAGTGCGTTGGTTAAATCTAGCACAAAACCGACAGCCAGGCACATTGTGATCAGGGCCTACACAAGGAATACAGTATAAATGGAAATCCTTATGAGGTATTTGCTTCCCACAAGTAATGCAATTATTAACTTTTTCTGACATCGGTAAAAAGCAAGAAAAAAGGTTCCCCAACGGGGTACTTAGCTTTAGTTAAGACTTCGGTTCTGAAACTCAAACATGAATTTTTCAGTAGTCGGATGACTGGCACTTGCGAAAATGCTTCTGTTTCAGGCACCGCGCGGCAAGAAAGACTGGGGAAAATGGCGTCGGCTGCATGTTTTATTCCCCTGATGACCTGACGTCATGGAAGAGAAGACAGCAACCGACGCAGGACCCAAGACTTTGGAATTCAGGCTGACTGAGAGCAACCTGCCAGCAGATTACCCAAATGTAATGACAGCAACAGTGAAACACGAAGAACATCAGGTTGATATTTTGTAGTTTATATTAAACCATACAGGTTGTACATCCTCTACTATATATCAGTCTCCTCTCCCTCACTACACATATACCATCTCTTTGCAAACTTATCACTACTAGTAATGCTTTTAGTATCTTGTCTAACCTCTTTACTAATAATTCTAGCCCTTGCAACAGCAAGATCTACTCAAGCTCCTGCATGTTGTTACTCATCAGAAACATCGACCACTTATTACCCATCTAAACAAAGTAACTTCTCAGACATATCCCAACTATTTTTGTACTCCCCTCTCTATTACTCAGTTCCCAAACATATTACCACAACATACAGTAAACCTTACTTTGCTCCACTCATCTACATTACACAAAAAATACAACTCACTGTACTCATACCTAGTCTCCTTTCTGTTTCAAAGCGGAGACATACACTCTAACCCAGGACCTCCCACTAACCTATACAATAATGCCCATCTCAGAAACCTAAACATTATTACACTAAACCTCCAAAGTCTATGCAACAAAATATCCCCACTACATGCCCGGATAGACCAAAATAAACCTGATATACTTGCCCTAACTGAAACATGGTTATACCCTAATATAAAAGACTGTGAAGTTACACTCCCCAATTTTGCAATAGCCAAACTAGACAGACCTAAAAAGGAAGGTGGAGGGGTAGGCCCTGCTATATCCTACCTCACTCAGCATCACACCCTACACTAATGAATCTCCCAGGTTTTCTCACTCTGAGCTACTAATATCCTTCTTAAACCTTAACAAAAACAAAAAAAAAATGGAACTGTATTATAGTATTATATATTCCCCCAGGACACAATATATCAGTTCTAGAAGACATACTGTCCTGGACCTCCCATACAATCAAACATGAGACTATCATCCTTGAAGACGTCAACATAGACTGGCAAAGTATTGAATATAACTCACCCACAAACAGTATAAACCTCTATGGTTTTTCACAACTCATCAAAAGCCCTACTAGGTATAATAAAAATTTCACTCACCATTCTACACTAGACTGGATACTAGTATTACATCCATCCTACTTTTCCACCACAGGTACCCTTCTCTACTTCTCTCAGTGACCATCTTCCAACATTTGCCATCAGAATCAACACTCACCAACCCAAACATACTGTAAAATTAGTCAAAAATGTATCTAAATTCAGTCAGCAAATATTTAATGATCTACTAAACAAAACTGTGTTCCTCTAAAATTCTTCCTCTTGACAAAGCTGTACACTTCTTCAACTCCACATTCTTACATGCACTCAATACCCTTGCCCTGTAAATAAAAAAGAATACAACCCCCCTGGCTAACAAAAGAATGTAAAAACCTTATGAAACAAAGAGACATAGCCTGGGAAACTTAGAAGCAAAATAAAACTCTCCGAAATCTCAACTTTTACAAACAACTTCCTAACAACATAAAAAAGTTAGTGAATAAAGATAAGAAAAATTATTCCCAACTTCAACATGAGCACAAAAACCACCCCAAAAAATTCTGGTATTCCATATCAACCTTACTTAACCCAGGTACAAATAAAGAACACAATTCAGCACCAGCAGCCTCTTCATCCCTACTAGCTGAAGACTTTAATAAGCACTTTATAAAATCTATAGAACACCTACTGAAACAGCTCCAGCACCAGACCCTCCCTCTCCACCACCATATTCACCACCTAAAATACCTCCATTACTACTTCTGATCCTACCGAACATAACACACAAAAATTCCATAAACACAACACATCAACTTCTCAACACAGCCCATACCTACTGCTACTATTAAAAGGTTACTGCTAAAACTAAAACCCTGCTCAATCTCAGCTGACAATCAACCACCACAAAACCTTAAACTAGCCACTGAATCCATTGCCTACCCAATAAGTATCCTGATCAATAGGTGTATATCAGAATCTCTAGTCCCCTGCATATGGAAAATGTAACATATCAACCCCATCCACAAAGGAGGCATTGCCACAGAACCTTCCAATTTCCATCCCATAGCCATTTTGTCTTCCATCAACAAAATTCTTGAAAGATGTATCCACCAGCAGCTTATGCAATTCCTTCTACAAAATCAAGTCACACCGACTCAACACGGCTTCTGCCCTCACCATAGCACATCCACTGCCTTAATATCCTTTACAGACACCATGAACAGGGCTGGAGAAAAAGGAAACAATGTATCTGCAGTACTCCTAGACCTCTCTAAAGTCAATGGTTTCAGAGTTACTTGCAGAATAGAAAACAAGATGTAAAATGGGCAAACTTTCCCCCTTTCTCCAAACCCTGTAGGTGTCCCACAAGGCTCCATCCTTGGTCCCCTACTGTTTAAGACATTCACAAACAACCTATATATTTCCTCATCCCCTGGAACTCTCATTCAATATGCTGAAGATTCTACAATTCTTTGCACCTCTTGCTCTCTTCCCGCACTACACTCCATCACACAAAAGTCCTTTACTGCAGCTGGAACCTAGCTAACAAATGCATAACTTTTCCTTAATCCTAAGAAAACCAAACGTATCCTCTCTCACCCCAAAAATCCCTCATCAGATACAGAGCAGTTCAAAATATATTCGACAAATAATACAACTATCGAAATAGTATAGCACACCAAACTACTTGGAGTCATTATCGATAACTGAGATTCGACCTCCACATCCAGCAAAATATTAAGAAACCTTAGCAGAAATTAGGTCTTCTCCACAGAAACAAACACTTTCTAAGCACTTCAACTAAAATCACCCTGGCTAAAACTTTCCGGCTTCCCTCCCTACTCTACGGTGCCCACCATTCTCACCAAATAAACTTCTAGTAAGTCCAAACTGGAACAGTGCTACAACAAAGTAATAAAGTTTCCCACAAACTCTAAATACCATAATCATCATGTAGAGTTCTGGAAGAAAGCTTGAACTCCCCCAATCAACTCCTCTATATCCAACTATCAACACTGCATAACAAGCCCTCTGCCTGTCCAGCACTAAGCAATATAATTGAATCATACCAACCAAACAGAACCCTAACATCTGAGGACAAAAAAATCTGCTAAATATCACCAAACTTAAAAAAAAAAACCTGGACAGTGTCTCTACTCTTGCTCTGTAACAAAAGTATGCAATTCTCTCACCGCTGCTGTTAGGTCAACTCCCAGTTTGTCAGCCTTCAAAATGTCATTAACACAACATCTAAACAACACTTGGCTATGCACCTGCTCTACTCCAGGCTAGTCTTACTTCTATTCTATCTTCCCTACGCCCCCTTTTTATGTTAAATGTATACAGATCTATGTCTTTGTCATCACTCCAACATAAATTACACTGTTAATTATACATACCACACCTTAGCTGTTACATATATGTTATACTTGTCATTTATGTTGAAACTTTTCAAATGTTATTGTTAGAAATGAAAGCTGTTACTGTAAAATTTTGAAAGCTATGCTTGAATTGCTACTTATGTCTGCACTGGGAGATTTTCTCCATGGGTCTCCTCTGAAAACAGGTTCTGATGACCCAGTCAGACTATCCCGGTAAACAAATGTCAAGTAAATAAATAAAATTCTAGGATATGCTCTCATGTAATAATGCAACAGAACAACTGTTGCTTAATTTCTGAGTGCCAGGTCACAATTTTATGTACTGTTTTCCTTTTTTTTTTCTTTTTTGTGTATTATTTCACATTTTTATTTATTTATTTATGTTTGTTTATTTATTTGTTGACCAGGAAAGTCCGACTAGGACAGAGTCTATTTTTAGTGGAGGCCTATGGAGAAACAATCCAGATGCATGTCTTTTGAATGTGGGAGGAAACCCACGAGAACGCATGAAGGACATGCAGACTCTACCCAGAAGGTACCCCAGCCAAGACTATAACTGGAGAACCTCTTGCTGTAAGGCGACGATCTTAACTGCTGCACCACTGTGCCACCCACATGTTGAAAGACACCATTTTCTAGAAAAATGGATTATGGATTTAGCTTTTGCGTCATACAAATAAAATATATTTATGTATTATATATTTGCTCCATATGGGAAAAAAAGTAAAAATGTTCACATGTGTTGTGAGCAGAAATTGAAGACATCTGAATTAGAGATGAATGGATTGATAATAAAGTAAAAAAACCTGAAAAACCAAAACATGGGTTGCATGTATTTTGTTTCTAAAATATAAAAAACACTGGCTTCATCTCCTTTAGCACACATACTCTTCCAGTGGAATATGCCACTTCTGAACATGACGAAGTCATGCAAATATGCTGGACACATTGATGCTCTTTAACCTGTTGCTGTTAGTCATATAAACTGACCAACAATAAGCCATTTCAATGACCATTTTAAAAGTGATTATATTAACTACCTTTGTGTTCATATACAGTTTGCACCAGTTTAAAAAAGTTAGCCAGATTATGTGCACAATTCTGATCTCTGTAAAAAAAAAAAAAAAAAAAAAAAGTTAAAGAAAAAAATGGCTATAACAGGAGTTATGTACTTACCATAACTTGGTATCTGTTGTCTCCAATTTCATTATGCATCCATGGATCCAACTCGGACATTTCTTCCTGACATATGACCCAAGCTTCAAACTCCTCCAGCTCCTATGATGCCTCACTCTTCAAGCCCTCAGATCGAATTTGCTGCCCATTCCTCAAAACGATTATCTCAAAGGTAGTACAAATACAGAGAAACACACCTACTGGAGTCCAAACTAGGAACCAGAGGGTTCCGTTATCCCCTGGATCACTCTCAGCTGTAAAAAGAATGGGGAAGAAGGGTGGGATGTGATGTATAATGAAATTGGACAACACAGATACCAAGTTATGCAAGTATATAACTTCTAATCTGATGTTGTCCATTTCATTACGCATCAAGCATGGGTCAGAGTCCCCAGCTACATAAACCCTGGGAGGACCTCAAGGAAGGATATGCCTGAGCAGTGCAGAAATAAAGCATGCTCTGTTCCTGGAAATACTGTCCAACTTGTAGTGAGATACAAATGTATGCGCTGGGGACCAAGTAGCTGTGGCACAGATTTCATCAATTGGAGTTCTAGCAGAAAAACTGAAGAGGATGACATCGATCTGGTGGAGTGGGCTCTGAGTGTATGGGGAAGTTGCTTGCCTTGCTGAGAATAAACTGTAGAAATACACTCCGCAATCCATTTGGCTAATGTAACCTTAGAGACAGCCTGGCCCAAACTGTTTAGCGAAAAGGAAATGAACAACAGCTCAGATTTTTCTGTGAGGTCTAGTTCTACGTAAGGAGAAATGTTAACCGTCTATGAAGATTCAAAGAATGTAACATGTATTCACCTTTATTGGAATAAAGTAATTAGGGAAAAAATACAGGCAAGTGGATGGTCTGGTTAATGTTGGTCTGTGACGTGATCTTTGGTATGACAGTAGAATTCATTTTAAGAGACACTCTATCCTTGAAGAAGGTTATGTACGATGGTTGAGAAGACACAGCTTGTAATTCTGACACTCTTCTTACTGATGCAATAGCCACAAGAAAAGCAGTCTTCCAAGACAAATAACTCACAAGAACAAGAAGTTATGTACTCACCATAATGTTCGATGTATGTGGTCCATTTCGCCTCACATTCTGACCTGTGGGTTCACTCGCCCAACTTTTCTAGCTCGCAGTCTTTCATTGGCTGGGCTAAGCAGGTATCCTATGGTGCACTGCTCCATATCCCCATATCTAGTTTGCTGCAGAAGTCATTCATACTCATGCATACACAACACCAGAGAAAAGAATAAGCTCAAACAAGGGAAACTCTGTAAATAACCTAACCTCCAGATCCTCCAGGAAGGGGGAAAGGTGGGAGGGTAAGTAAGAATGTGAGGCGAGATGGGCCACATACATCGAATGTTATGCTGAGTACACAACTTCTTGATGTTATGTGGTCCTATCTCGCCTTCATTCTTACCCGTGGGACAGCGTCCCTAGCACCTATATCCTGGGTGGCTCATAGAAAAATACTCCTGAGAACTGTGGAGCCAAAGGAAGACCTGCCTCTGGAAACCACGTCCAATTTGTAATGAGAAACAAATGTGTGAGGGGAAGTCCAAGTAGCTGCAGCACATATATCATCCATTGACAATCTGGCTTGATAAGCTGTGGATGTAGAGACAGCGCTAGTAGAATGACCCTTTACTGGAAATGGCAGGTCCTTTCCTCCTGCATGGTAGAAGAAACAGATGCAACTAGAAATCCATCTGGAAATACTGAGCTTAGAGACTGGGGACCCAATTTTGTTTATGGAAAAGGAGACAAATAACTGGTCAGACTTCCGGACATCTTTAGTTCGGTGCAAATAGAAGCGTAATTGTCTGTGTACATCCAGTTGAAATTTAAATTCTGCCTTGTTAGAAAAATGAGGAAAGAACACAGGCAACTCAATGGATTGACTAAGATTAGCTGCGGAAGCCACTTTAGGGAGGAAAGAAGGGTTCGGTCTAAGAGACATTCTGTCCTTATGGAAGACTAAGTAAGGGGGCTTGACAGAGAGGGCCTGAATTTCTGAGACTCGCCTTGTTGAAGTGATTGCTATTAAGAAGGCTGTTTTCCAGGTCAAAAATTTCAATTCACAGGTAGCTGCAGGCTCGAAAGGTGGTGAAGTGAGGGCTTGTAGAACAAAATTGAGATCCCAGGGCATGATAGGCTCGGATACTGGAGGACAGAGTAACAGAGTACTCTTCAGGAAGGCCTTGCAGAGCCTATGCGCCATGAGACTAGGTTCATTAGCCACATGGAAATTAGATATTGCTGCCAATTGAACTTTTAGGGTAGCTGATGCGGAACCCTGATGGAAGAGCATAGACAAAAACTCCAAGACTGAGGCAATTGGAGCTGTGTAAAGATCAATTCATTGTGCATGCGCCCAAAGAGAAAACCTTTTCCATTTGCTAGAATAAATCCTCCTAGTAGATGGTTTATGAGAGGACGATAAAATGTGAACCACTGCCGGTGAAAAATTATGAAGCCTAACTAATGATGGAAGTGGAGCAGCCAAGCTGTCAACCGGAGGGTCATCAGGGAGGGGTGGAACTGTCCCGACATGTGTGTCAGTAAATCTGGTTGAGGGTCCAGAATCCAAGGAGTGTCCACAATGTATGGTTGAAGAAAAGGGAACCAGACTTGACGAGGCCAGTGTGGAGCAATCAGAATCATTTTGCTTCCCATGGATTGCGCTTTCTGAATCACCTTTGATAGAAAGGGAAATGGAGGGAAAGCATAAAGCAGACCCGAGGGCCAATCATGAACTAGAGCATCCTTGGGTGACTCCCCCTGTGGGGGGGTCAGTGTGAAGTAGCTGCTGCATTTGGCATTGAAGGGGCTGGCAAAAAGGTCGCAGCAAGGCTGACCCCACCTGCTGAAGATTCGTTCTGCAACTAGACGATTCAGGGACCACTCATAAGGCATCAGAATGGCTCTGCTTAGCCTGTCCGCAATGACGTTGGACTTCCCCGGAATGTGAGTTGCCACCAGGAACATTTGGGAAGCTATTGCCCACTGCCACACTCGCATGGCCTCTCTGCACAGGGGGTAAGACCTGGTTCCCCCTTGCTTGTTTAGATACCACACTACGGACATGTTGTCCGAGTGTATTGTAATCGTCCTTACGGGTAAAGAGCTCTGAAGTGCTTGCAACGCAAAAAGCACTGCTCTCATCTCTAGGATGTTGATGTGCAGATGTATCTCGTGATCTTGCCATGTGCCTTGGACTGTCCTGCCGAGATAATGCCCCCCCCACCCCATCTGGGAGGCGTTTGTGGTCACTGTGGCAACCGGGATGGGTGGGACGAAGGGTCTTCCCCCGTCCAAATTGTTGGTGCAAAGCCACCAACTGAGATCTTGTTTGCACCTGTCCGTGAGCAAAATGGGGTGAGAAAGAGGCAATCTTTGGAGAGACCATTGGACAAAGAGGAGCCATTGAAGAAGCCTCATGTGCAATCTCGCTAGAGGGACCAACATAATTGTTGCTGCCATGGTCCCCAAGAGTTGGAGAGCAAGAAGTTATGTACTCACCATAACGTTCGATGTATGTGGTCCATCTCGTCTCACATTCTTACCAGTGGGTTCGGAGCCGAATGTCGGCTCTGACTCGGCCAACTTTTCTAGCTAGCAGTCCTTCATTGGCTGGGCTAAGCAGGTATCCCATGGTGCACTGCTCCATATCCCCAGATCTAGTTTGCTGCAGAAGTCATTCATACTCATGCATGCACAACACCAGAGAAAAGAATAAGCTCAAACAAGGGAAACTCTGTAAATAACCTAACCTCCAGATCCCCCAGGAAGGGGTAAAAGTTGGGAGGGTAAGTAAGAATGTGAGGCGAGATGAACCACATACATCGAACGTTATGGTGAGTACATAACTTCTTGATGTTATGTGGTCCTATGTCGCCTACATTCTTACCCGTGGGACAGCATCCCTAACACCTATATCCTGGGTGGCTCATAGGAAAATACTCCTGAGAACTGTGGAGCCAAAGGAAGACCGGCCTCTGGAAACCATGTCCAATTTGTAATGAGAAACAAATATGTGAGGGGAAGCCCAAGTAGCTGCAGCACATATATCATCCATTGACAATCTGGCTTGATAAGCTGTGGATGTAGAGACAGCGCTAGTAGAATGAGCCTTTACTGGAAATGGCAGGTCCTTTCCTCCTGCATGGTAGAAGAAACAGATGCAACTAGAAATCCATCCGGAAATACTGAGCTTAGAGACTGGGGACCCAATTTTGTTTATGGAAAAGGAGACAAATAACTGGTCAGACTTCCGGACATCTTTAGTTCGGTGCAAATAGAAGCGTAATTGTCTGTGTACATCCAGTTGAAATTTAAATTCTGCCTTGTTAGAAAAATGAGGAAAGAACACAGGCAACTCAATGGATTGACTAAGATTAGCTGCGGAAGCCACTTTAGGGAGGAAAGAAGGGTTCGGTCTAAGAGACATTCTGTCCTTATGGAAGACTAAGTAAGGGGGCTTGACAGAGAGGGCCTGAATTTCTGAGACTCGCCTTGCTGAAGTGATTGCTATTAAGAAGGCTGTTTTCCAGGTCAAAAATTTCAATTCACAGGTAGCTGCAGGCTCGAAAGGTGGTGAAGTGAGGGCTTGTAGAACAAAATTGAGATCCCAGGGCATGATAGGCTCGGACACTGGAGGACGGAGTAACAGAGTACTCTTCAGGAAGGCCTTGCAGAGCCTATGCGCCATGAGACTAGGTTCATTAGCCACATGGAAATTAGATATTGCTGCCAATTGAACTTTTAGGGTAGCTGATGCGGAACCCTGATGGAAGAGCATAGACAAAAACTCCAAGACTGAGGCAATTGGAGCTGTGTAAAGATCAATTCATTGTGCATGCGCCCAAAGAGAAAACCTTTTCCATTTGCTAGAATAAATCCTCCTAGTAGATGGTTTATGAGAGGACGATAAAATGTGAACCACTGCCGGTGAAAAATTATGAAGCCTAACTAATGATGGAAGTGGAGCAGCCAAGCTGTCAACCGGAGGGTCATCAGGGAGGGGTGGAACTGTCCCGACATGTGTGTCAGTAAATCTGGTTGAGGGTCCAGAATCCAAGGAGTGTCCACAATGTATGGTTGAAGAAAAGGGAACCAGACTTGACGAGGCCAGTGTGGAGCAATCAGAATCATTTTGCTTCCCATGGACTGCACTTTCTGAATCACCTTTGATAGAAAGGGAAATGGAGGGAAAGCATAAAGCAGACCCGAGGGCCAATCGTGAACTAGAGCATCCTTGGGTGACTCCCCCTGTGGGGGGGTCAGTGTGAAGTAGCTGCTGCATTTGGCATTGAAGGGGCTGGCAAAAAGGTCGCAGCAAGGCTGACCCCACCTGCTGAAGATTCGTTCTGCAACTAGACGATTCAGGGACCACTCATAAGGCATCAGAATGGCTCTGCTTAGCCTGTCCGCAATGACGTTGGACTTCCCCGGAATGTGAGTTGCCACCAGGAACATTTGGGAAGCTATTGCCCACTGCCACACTCGCATGGCCTCTCTGCACAGGGGGTAAGACCTGGTTCCCCCTTGCTTGTTTAGATACCACACTACGGACATGTTGTCCGAGTGTATTGTAATCGTCCTTACGGGTAAAGAGCTCTGAAGTGCTTGCAACGCAAAAAGCACTGCTCTCATCTCTAGGATGTTGATGTGCAGATGTATCTCGTGATCTTGCCATGTGCCTTGGACTGTCCTGCCGAGATAATGCCCCCCATCCCCCACCCCATCTGGGAGGCGTTTGTGGTCACTGTGGCAACCGGGATGGGTGGGACGAAGGGTCTTCCCCCGTCCAAATTGTTGGTGCAAAGCCACCAACTGAGATCTTGTTTGCACCTGTCCGTGAGCAAAATGGGGTGAGAAAGAGGCAATCTTTGGAGAGACCATTGGACAAAGAGGAGCCATTGAAGAAGCCTCATGTGCAATCTCGCTAGAGGGACCAACATAATTGTTGCTGCCATGGTCCCCAAGAGTTGGAGAACAAGAAGTTATGTACTCACCATAACGTTCGATGTATGTGGTCCATCTCGTCTCACATTCTTACCAGTAGGTTCGGAGCCAAATGTCGGCTCTGACTCGGCCAACTTTTCTAGCTAGCAGTCTTTCATTGGCTGGGCTAAGCAGGTATCCCATGGTGCACTGCTCCATATCCCCAGATCTAGTTTGCTGCAGAAGTCATTCATACTCATGCATGCACAACACCAGAGAAAAGAATAAGCTCAAACAAGGGAAACTCTGTAAATAACCTAACCTCCAGATCCCCCAGGAAGGGGTAAAAGTTGGGAGGGTAAGTAAGAATGTGAGGCGAGATGAACCACATACATCGAACGTTATGGTGAGTACATAACTTCTTGATGTTATGTGGTCCTATGTCTCCTACATTCTTACCCGTGGGACAGCATCCCTAACACCTATATCCTGGGTGGCTCATAGGAAAATACTCCTGAGAACTGTGGAGCCAAAGGAAGACCTGCCTCTGGAAACCATGTCCAATTTGTAATGAGAAACAAATATGTGAGGGGAAGCCCAAGTAGCTGCAGCACATATATCATCCATTGACAATCTGGCTTGATAAGCTGTGGATGTAGAGACAGCCCTAGTAGAATGAGCCTTTACTGGAAATGGCAGGTCCTTTCCTCCTGCATGATAGACGAAAAGAGATGCAACTAGAAATCCATCTGGAAATAGTGAGCTTAGAGACTGGGAACCCAATTTTGTTTACAGAAAATGAGACACATAACTGGTCAGACTTCCGGACATCTTTAGTTCGGTGCAAATAGAAGCGTAATTGTCTGTGTACATCCAGTTGGTGAAATTTAAATTCTGCCTTGTTAGGAAAATGAGGAAAGAACACAGACAACTCAATAGATTGATAAAGATTAGCTGCAGAAGCCAATTTAGGGAGGAAAGAAGGGCTCGGGATCTAAGAGACACTCTGTTCTTATGGAAGACTAAGTAAGGGGGCTTGATAGAGAGGGCCTGAATTTCTGAGACTCGCCTTGCTGAAGTGATTGCTATTAAGAAGGCTGTTTTCCAGGTCAAAAATTTCAATTCACATGTAGATGCAGGCTCGAAAGGTGGTGAAGTGAGGGCTTGTAGAACAAAATTGAGATCCCAGGGCATGATAGGCTCAGATACCGGAGGATGGAGTAACAAAGTACCCTTCAGGAAGGTCTTGCAGAGCCTATGCACCATGAGACTAGGTTCATTAGCCACATGGAAATTAGATATTGCTGCCAATTGAACTTTTAGGGTAACTGATGCGGAACCCTGATGGAAGAGCATAGACAAAAACACCAAGACTGAGGCAACTGGAGCTGTGTAAGGATCAATTCCTTGTGCATGCGCCCAAAGAGAAAACCTTTTCCATTTATTAGAATAAATCCTCCTAGTAGATGGTTTATGAGGGGACGATAAAATGTGAACCACTGCCGGTGAAAAATTATGAAGCCTAACTAACGATGGAAGTGGAGCAGCCAAGCTGTCAACCGGAGGGTCATCAGGGAGGGGTGGAACTGTCCTGGCATGTGTGTCAATAAATCTGGTTGAGGGTCCAGAATCCAAGGAGTGTCCACAATGTATGGTTGAAGAAAGGGGAACCAGACTTGACGAGGCCAGTGTGGAGCAATCAGAATCATTTTGCTTCCCAAGGATTGCGCTTTCTGAATCACCTTTGATAGCAAGGGAAACGGAGGGAAAGCAAAAAGCAGACCGGAGTGCCAATCGTGAACTAGAGCATCCCTGGGTGACTCCCCCTGTGGGGGCATCAGCGTGAAGTAGCTGCTGCATTTGGCATTGAAGGGGCTGGCAAAAAGGTCACAGCAAGGCTGACCCCACCTGCTGAATATTCGTTCTGCAACTAGATGTTTCAGGGACCACTCGTAAGGCATCAGAATGGCTCTGCTTAGCCTGTCTGCAATGACGGACTTCCCTGGAATGTGCATTGCCACCAGGAACCTTTGGGAAGCTATTGCCCACTGCCACACTCGCATGGCCTCTCTGCACAGGGGGTAAGACCTGGTTCCCCCTTGCTTGTTTAGATACCACACTACGGACATGTTGTCCGAGTGTATTGCAATCGTCCCTAGAGGTAAAGAGCTCTGAAGTGCTTGCAACGCAAAAAGCACTGCTCTCATCTCTAGGATGTTGATGTGCAGATGTATCTCGTGATCTTGTCAAATGCCTTGGACTGTCATGCTGAGATAATGCCCCCCCCCACACCCCATCTGGGAGGCATGCGTGGTCACTGTGGCAACCAGGATGGGTACGACGAAGGGTCTTCCCCCATCCAAATTGTTGGTGCAAAGCCAACAACTGAGATCTTGTTTGCACCTGTCCGTGAGCAAAATGGGGTGAGAAAGACGCAAACTTTGGAGAGACCATTGGACAAAGAGGAGCCATTGAAGAAGCCTCATGTGCAATCTCACTAGAGGGACCAACATAATTGTTGCCGTCATGGTCCCCAGGAGTTGGAGAACCCATCTTGCCTTTGCTTTCCTCAGGGGCATGAGGATGTGAATCTGCTGTTGTAAGGCCCGGATCCTCTCTTGCGGTAAAAATGCTCGCATTCGAATGGTGTCTAACTCTGCGCCTATAAAGGTGACACGCTGCGAGGGCGACAAGGCAGATTTTTCCCAATTTAGTGTTATGCCCAGCTGTTGACATAAGTTGATGGTAGCGTCCCTGGTTTGGACTAGTCGATGCCTGGTGGGGGCGGTAAGGAGCCAGTCGCCCAGGTACGGAAACACCTGGAATCCCTGATACCTCAAGTGAGCAGTCATTACTGCAATACACTTGGTGAACACCCTGGGGGCTGTGGTGAGACCAAAGGGCAGGGCTCGAAATTGGAAATGACTGGCTCCCAGCCGGAAGCGTAGATGACTCCTGGATGCCCTGTCCATTTTAATATGGTAGTAAGCATCCTTGAGGTCGATGGAGCACATCCATATCTCCTCTCCCAACAGTGGGAGGATAGATTGTAGAGTGACCATACAGAACTTGGACTTCTGTGCATGATTGTTCAGCTGACTGAGATCTAATATGGGTCTCAGGTCCCCTGTTCTTTCTGGCACCAAAAAGAATCTTGAGTAAGTCCCTAATTCCGATTTGGTCTTTGGGGACACACTGGATGGCTCCCTTTTCTAGCAGCTTTGAAACCTCTGAGGCTGCTTGATCCCTTTGACTGGGTGGAACGTCTGGGATTTTTCTGATTGGAGGGGGGTCTGAAGTGAACGGGATGAGATAACCTCCGGAAATTATTCGTAATACCCATCGGTCCTGGGTGATGTTTCCCCAGGCTTCCGGATATAATGAAAGTCGACCCCCGACTGGCTCCGGATAAGCACAGTCGGGCACTCCCTCAGGAACGAGAGTAGGGGGAGCCGCGAAAGGATTTGCGGTCTCCTGAATTGTGGGGGCCCCCTCTGCCTCTAGGGCGGTGTCTCCCTGAATAAATTCCCCATCCTCTGCCTCTGGAGGGGGACTCACCTTGTGCGGCAGGAAAAAACCTCTATGATTTCTTGAACCACATCTTCCCACCTCACTGGGCCTTGGGGTAAGGCCTAGAAGGAAGGGAAAAATGGACCCCTATGTCATATAGGGTCTTTCCCTCTTGCTCGCACCTGGTGTGGGTGTCTTTCACTTTGGTTCCGAGCAAAGAGGAACCATCAAAGGGGGCGTCTGTGAAGGAAGACTTGAAGGCCTCTCCAAAGAGACACAGGCACAGCCAGGCTTGCCTTCTAAGGGCGACTCCTGAGCTTGCTGCCCTACTCGCTCCTTCGGCTGCATATGAAATGAGCCACATGGAGGAGCTGCCAATGGAATTAAGGGTAGATACCTGGATGTTGACCGACTGAGCCACTGCCTCAGGGACATTACCCGCAAGAGCATCTCCTAGCTCCTTGAGGAGATCTCTCTGGAGCAGAGTGAAATGGGACAGATAGTTCAGTGACCGTAAGGTAAAGGTCGCTGATGAGAGTGTACGCTTCCCGTACCAATCCATAGTCCTAGACTCCTTGTTAGGAGGATGGACCAAGGAAGAGGTCTCTGCTACCTCCTTCTGAGTAGCCGCCGCCAACACCATGGCATCTACAGGGACTCCTTTAAACAGAAACTCCTTACCCTGGGGAGCAGAAAGAAACTTGTTGGGACGCCTGGGAACGGGCTCCACAGAGTCACCCTTCGACAGATCAAATCTAGGGGCTCGTCGAAGGGTGGAGATACCCAGGAGGCAGAAGGCTGAGCACCAAAGGCCTTAAGGAATACTGACTCCTCCTCGGAAGGGGCTTTGGACGGCCAGTCACCTCTGTGTTTCAGTATCTCCAGGATATCGGAGAAGGAAACATCATCAGAGAATGACTTGGGGGACCCCTCCAAATCCTCGAGGTCAGTATCAGA
Organism: Protopterus annectens; assembly: GCF_019279795.1. NCBI lineage: Eukaryota > Metazoa > Chordata > Ceratodontiformes > Protopteridae > Protopterus > Protopterus annectens. Next base: position 627,701,107 of record NC_056747.1, read on the forward strand.
AGTGAGGGACTCGTCCTGGGAGTCTATGTGCTTCCTCTTGCACGTTTTCTTTCTGGGAGGCTCCTGAGGCACGAACTCTGAAGGGCCTTCAGAAACTTGGGACCACTCGTGGGGGTATCCCTAGGGCCTGGTCCTCTAATGTCCATAGATAGGTGGTGATCAGAGGCTCTCACCGGAGTGGTGGGGGACAGAGTGACTGATCCGCCTGATGTAGCTGATGATCTGGCCATCGCAAGTCCACATGGCTTCAAAGGCAGACCCCCCCCCCCCCCCGAGTCCGAGGACCGGCCAGCCTCCAAGACCACGACAGGAATTCCCCAAGCCGAGGCACCGAGAGGGTGACTCAGAACCGAAACATGTCCCGATATGTCCCCCTCGGGCCTAACTGAAGAATCCCGAGTCCCGAACCTCGAGGACGGAGCTGACGGGGTCAGAGCTGATGTAGGTACCGAAGGAGCCAGGGGCCCATCAGAACCGACCTAGGAACATCACATGGCGCAGAACACTCCGGCTCCGAAGACAGAGATGCACTCGGAGGAGGAATGATCGAAGAAGAGATCGGGACAGGCTCCGGAGCCGTCTGGGCCAGAGCCAAAAACAATTTAGCCAAAACCGGCGACTGGAAGAACCTCTGGACTACCCTATCAACATCCATATCTGAAAGGGGCTTGGAGGATTTGGAGGACAGGGAGGGAGATTGGGATCTCCTCTCAGGAGAGACTGGTTTGAAACTTGGCGATCGGCTCCGAAGGAGCTCCAAACTAATTGGAGCCAATGCCGGATCCACCAATACAGATACCTCCTGTGGCCCCCAGGACAGTGGAGCTGAGGAAGTTGATGCACTTTTTAAGACTTTCTCCAGAGGCTCAGATGAAGCTGACGGAGCCAGAGATCTTTTCTTAGCCTTGGAAGACTTGGCTTTACTGCTGGGAGAAGAATCCAAATCCTCTTCGAAAGAGGGTTTCAACAGTCTCTTTAAAATGAGCTTATTCTTTTGCTCTTGGAGTACTCTGGGACTGAAAGCATGACAAAAACTGCAGAATGACCATCGGTTATTGACATTTTGTATCCACATTTAGAGCACTTCTTAAAACCAGAAGGTTTGTGCTCTTTGGACTCCTTAGATATTTTCACAACAAATCCACTACTTAATGCAGAAGCAAACTGCCAAAAAGGCACAAAAAACTCAACACACAAAAAGCGCGGGAATAGAGAAACGAACAATGTACACAAACACAGGAAGCACACACATACAACCAGATGCCCAAAACCTCTAATTTAAACGGTTAGGAATACCAAGGGGACAACCAAACCTCTAACTTAAACAGTTGGTAAAAGAGGACGACGGACTATGCCCTCTAACTAAAATGGGCCTAGCCCGAGGGAACAGTTAGCGGGATACTCACAAACAAACACACTATCAACAAAAACAACAAAAACAGAGTAGCTATGAAAATAGCTTTTGGTTTATGAGGAACAACTTTTCTTAATACAAGAAAAAAAAGGTACTTAGCCACAGCCAAAGCGAGACCATGTCCTAGCTACATGAGCGGCAAACGAGATCTGGGGATATGGAGCAGTGCACCATGAGATACCTGCTTAGCCCAGCCAATGAAAGACTGCGAGCTAGAAAGGTTGACCGAGTTGGAGCCGATATTCGGCTCCAAACCCACGGCTAAGAATGTAGGCGAGATAGGACTACATAACATCTAGCAGATTCAAGGGGTGTCTGTGCGAGACCTTGTAGTACTAATGTAAGATCCCAAGAAGAAGAAGGATCGTTGATCAGAGGCCTAAGATGAAAAACCCCTTTTAGAAAGGCCTGACATAGTTTGGACAAGGAAAGGATACAGAAAAATCTTACTCCCTTCCCCACATGGAAATTTGAAATAGCAGTAAGTTGCACCTTTATGGCAGAAAAACTAGCTCCATCGTGGAAGTGAGCTTAGGAATGTAAGGACATCCGAGACTGAAGCTGAAAAGAGGGTGATATTCCTTTGTGAAGCCCAGATGGAAAACCTCTTCCAATATGTTTTCTTGGTGGAAGACTTTTGAGAGGTAAGGATAATTTTACAGACAGGGGAAGGTAGCCTGGACTTCAGCAAAATCACGAAGTGGAGAAACCAAGCTGTTAGTTTGAGAGATCGCAGATTGTGAATCTGTCATTCTGATGGATGGGAAATCAGACCATGTCTAGGGATCCAGTATCCATTGAGGATATTTGCTCCGAGACCACAGGAAGGGGAACCATACCTGATGAGGCCAGTGAGGGTCAATGGGGATTAGGTTGGTCTTCAACCTGTTGGCTTTCTGTAAAACTTTGGGTTACAGGGGAATTGGAGGATAAGCATAAAGGAGACCAATCGTGGACTAGAGTTTCCCTGGGTGACTCCCCTACAGGGGGGGAATCAGAGCGAAGTACTTGCTGCACTTGTTGTTTAGGGGCAGGCAAATAGGTCACAGAAAGGCTTGTCCCAATGGCTGAAAATCTCCTTCACTACTGACTGGTTCAGGGACCACTCATGAGGACTTAATATCGACCTACTCAAACTGTCCACCAGAACACTGGATTCTCCCAGGATGTGCGTTGCAATGAGACCGATTTGAAGTGATCGCCCATTCCCAAACCCTCATGGTCTCTCTGCAGAGTGGTTAAGAATGGATTCCCCATTTGTTGATGTACCATACCCACAGACATATTGTCTGTCAAGATTGCAATTGTCCCCAGAAGAAGGCAGTTCTGAAAGGCTTGCAACATGTGAAGAACTGCCTTCATCTCCAGGACGTTTATCAGCAATATAGTATCTGTGGGGGACCATATGCCTTGGACCATCTTTCCCTGAAAATGCCCCCACCCCAACAGGGGGATGTCCATGGTCACTGTGGCTGAAGTGGGGAGGGGGAACAAAGGGCCTGTCAAGATGAAGGCCATCTGAAATCAACCACCATTTCAGGTGATGCCTGCAAATCAGAGAAAGCCTGACTGGGGTTGATAACAGTGATATCGAATAGACCACTGTACTGCCAGAGTCCACTGGAGAAGTCACATGAAAAACCTGGCTAAGGGCACTAGAAGAATGGCAGCCGACATGGAACCTAAGGCCATGAATTAGGTGAGCTACAGGAGATGGAGTGTCTAGTAGGCATTGAACCTGCTGCCTCAGGGATCTTATTCTCTGTAGAGGTAGGGCTGCAACTTGAGTGACCATGTTCAATTATGTCTAGATAAATTTGATGTCCTGTACTGGGATCATCTTTGATTTTGCCACGTTCCCTGTGCTACTGAGGCAGAGGAACAGGCACAGCATCATCTCAATCATCTGGAGTAGTTGATGCCTTGTAGGTGCCATTAGGAGCCAATCATCCAGGTAGGAAACACCAGGAATCCTTGCAGACGGAGGTGCTCTGCAACTATTGCCATGCATTTGGAAAACACTCGGGAGGCAATGGTAAGGTCAAACGGCAGTGCTCTGAACTGGTAATGATTGGCCCACAGCCAGAAACATAGATATCTCCTGGAGCTCCTGTCTATTTTGATATGGTAGTACACATCCTGGAGACCTACATAGCACATCCAGTCATCCTTACACAAGAGCAGCAGAATGGACTGTGAAATAACCATTCAGAAAGTACAGTTGTGTACACTTACCATAAATGTAGATGTTTGAGTGTATTCACTGTTGCAGTCGTCACCTGTGGGTTATCCCTGCTGTGGTAGAACTCAGCTGGCCCGAATACCAGAGTCAATGTTTTTGTGCGCCGGCTGCTGTCGCCTGTAATCTGCTGTAAGGTCGCCAGTACTATAAAGCAAGGCAGCCAATGTCATTACATCAGTTTTTCTTGCTTTAACCCGTCAGAAGCACAAAGAAAAATAGAGAAGTGGTCCTGTTGGCTAAGCGCCACCTTGGGAAGCATGTGTCCCCCAAGGGGAAGATGTTAAATGGGGGATGGAGGGAGGGAAACCAAGACTGCAACAGTGAATACACTTGAACATCTACATTTATGGTAAGTGTACACAACTGTACTATGTTCTTCGTGTTTCACTGTTGCAGTCATCACCTGTGGGAGGATTCTCAAAGTTGAGGGTGGAAGGATAGGTAGAGTCTAGTTATTGGTTAGGAGGCCCTGCAGAAAGAATATTAGAAGCCCCTCTGAAGAATTGCTTAATCAAAGGATAGGAGAAGAGGGGTGGGTCTGAATCATAATGGGCAGAGATGGCCGAGGCATGGATTTTAATAGAGAAGGAGATGCCACTATTGAGCAACTATGCTACGTAACCCAGGATGAGAGGGATGGAAGGTTGAGAGGTACTGCCCCCTTTTGATTGTTTGCAGGAGCAGAATCTTTTCCATTTTCCTGCGTAAGATTTTCTTGTGCTGGGCCTTCTGGCCTCTGTGATGATGCCTAGAACCTGTTCGCTTAACAGTGACTACTTCTTCTTAGTTTTTAGTTTATGAGCCATGCTGAAAGTTTGAGAGTCTGTAGGTCTGGGTGCAGTACCTTCCCCCTCTCCTGGGTCAAGAGGTCTGACCTTAGGGGGAGCAGCTTTGGGGGCTGTAAGGTCAGACTGCGTAGTAAGGGGTACCAATGCTGTCTGGGCACATCTGGAGTGACGAGGACAGCCTTTGGTCTCTCCTCTCTTATTTTGTCAGAACCTTGGGAATAAGGGGCAGAGGAGGGTATGCATACACAAACAGGGAGCTCCAGGGGAAGGTCAAGGTATCCATCTTCCATGCTAGGAGGTGATACTCCCTGGTACAAAACTTGTGCAGCTGGTGGTTGAGGTGCGAGGCAAAGAGGTCCACCTCTGGTGTCCCCCACTCCTGGGTGATTTGCAGAAAGATTTCTCTGTGGAGCTGCCATTCATGGGGGTCCAGTAAGTTTCTGCTTAGGTGGTCTGCCAGTGTGTTGTTGATCCCTGGTAAGTATTGGGCAATTACGTATAGCCCCGTGGAGGTGGCTGTAAGCCAGAGACTTGTGGCTAACCTGCACAGGGGATAAGATTGGGTTCCCCCCTGTTTGTTGATGTACCACATTACTGTGGTGTTGTCTGTTTTTATAAGGAGGACCCCTGGCCTGAGATGGAGTTGGAAAGAAGTCAGAGCATTTTGCACTGCCATCATTTCTTTCTGGTTGATGTGCAGGTGAAGTTGCTGGGCATTCCAATGGCCTTGGGTACACCTGCATGCTAGGTAAGTGCTCCAAGCTATGTCTGAGGCGTCGGTGGTGATGTGGCCGGAAGGGCGTAGGATGAAGGGAAGACCCTTGTTCATGGCACAGGCCTCTGCCCACCAGAGAAATTTGTCCCTTATGGAAGGGATCAGTGGGAGGAGTGGTCTCTGGGGACTGAGAGTGCTGTCACCAAAGGTTCTTTAAGTACCACTGAAGCTTTCTCATGTGAAGCCTGGCGAGAGGGATGAGAAGGATGCAAGATGCCATGCATCCCAGGGCTTGCAGGAACTTCCTCGCAGTGAGGTGACTTCTGGAAGCCAGCTGGGTGAAGTAGAGAAGCAGGAAGCGCTGGTTTTCTGGGGATAGGAAGGCCATAAGAGTTGCTGTGTCTAGTACAGCTCCCAGGAAAACAATCTTCCTGGTGGGGTTTTGCTTTGATTTTTTCTTGTTGATGGTGAACCCTAGGGAAGTTCGGAGTTTTGTGACAAAGAGAAGATCCTGAAGCAACTTTTCTTTGCTGTTTGACTAAATGAGGCAGTCATCCAGGTATGGGTAAATCTGTACATTTCTCTGTCTGCAGAATGCTATAGCTGGGGCCAAGCATTTGGTGAATACTCTGGGAGCAGAAGATAAGCCAAAGGGCAGTGCAGAGAACTGAAAGTGCTGATTGCCTACTCTGAAGTGCAGGAATTTTCTGCACGATTCCCTGATGGGGATGTGGAGGTAGGCATCTTTTAGGTCTTGGGTGACCAGCCAGGCATTTTGTGTGAGCATAGGTAGGAGCTGCTGCAAGTTTAGCATTTTGAATCAGGGGACCAACAAGGAGGTGTTCAGCTTGGATAGATCCAGGATGGGGCGGCAATTGCCCTCCTTTCTGAGAAGAAGGAATAGTCTTGAGTAAAAACCTTTTCCTGTTTGATTTGGAGGGACAGATTCTACTGCCCCCTGGGATATTAGTGTTTTTGCCTGTTTTAATGCCTCTGCCCAGTGGCTTGGGGGAGGTCTGGGTACCCTCTTGGAATAGGGAGTTCGCTGAATGTGAATCTGTAGCCATGAAAAATGATTTTTAATACCCATTGGTCCTTGGTTATAGAGACCCAATTGTCCTTGAAGAGGGTGAGCCTTCCTCCTAGTTTTAGATGAGTGAAAGGAGGGTGGGGGAGGAGAGTTATTATGAGTGATTACTGTAGAAGCTTGGCATAGAACTACCTGCCTTAGAGTCGGAAGTGGTTCCTTGTTTGCTTCTTTGCTGGCCCTGGGATAGGGGTCTGGATGTCCTGTCCCTGCAAGGCTTACTTTGACCCTGTCTGCTAGGTGCAGGTAAGGCCCAGTGCTTAGAGGGGAAGTTCCTGCTGAATCTGGGCAGTTGAACTTGAAAGAAATCTTTTACCGTTTGCATAGATTTTGCTTAGTCTTACATCTTTTTAAGCACCTCTTATGCTTTTTCCCCAAACAGGCATTCCTTATCTAGGGGTGCATCTATAAGTTTAGACTTGACATGACCAGGGAGAAGTTGTTCTTTCAGCCATGCATGTCTTCTAATAACAGATCCAGTCACTGCTGCCCTGCTAGAGGCTTCTAGGGCATCATATCCACATTGCAATGAGTCCTTGGCCACTTGACTAGCAGAGTGTAATAATTCTGCCAGATCCTTAGATTTGGCATTGTCAGGAGAGGTAGCAATTTTCTGTTAGTTGTTCCAAAGTGTGTTGTTGATATTTTAACATATGGAACTGACAATTGAGTGCTCCGATAGCTAAAATTGCAGAGGTGTATACTTTTTTACCCCATCTGTCTTGAGTTCTGGAGACTTTGTCAGAAAGAAGAGGATTCTTGGCAGAACTAGTCTTATCTCCTTTGGGTCCCCTTTGTAATGACCTCAGGGTCTGCAGCAGGGTTCCTGTACATGTATTTGCGAGAATCCGGTACTCTCTAGTACCTGTCAGGTTTAGCTGGAACAGTAGGCAGGGCATCAGGGGCTAAACTGGATTCAAGGAAAACATCATCCACTACTTCTAGAATAGGTGGGATGGCCAGGGGTCTGTGCTGGGGCAGGTCCAGAAACTCTCTAAGTCGTTTTCTTTGACTGTGGGAAGTCCTGAGATTCCCACTGAAAATGCTCCCTAAGGGAGTGAAGGGTTTCCCTGAAGGAGAGGTCCTCTGGAGGGAAGGCAGAGGGGAAGGATTCCTTTGCATTTGAATCCTCAACTAGATAAAGGCTGCTGTTCCTCTTCAAAGCCAGAATAATCAGATTCCTCAGACTCTTGGTCTGACATAATTTCTGGAGAAGGAAGCCTGTTCCTTTTTGAAGTGGGGGCCTGAGTACCTCGGATAAGGGTGATGAGATCCTCCGCCATTTTAAGCATTTGAGCTTGGGGTGGGGGAGCAGTAGCAAAATGGTAACTAGAAGCAGATTTTCTAAGAGTGGCTTGCTTCGAGGCCTGAGAGAATCCGTTGGTCTCTGAGAAACGGTAGTCGGAAGAGAAGACATTGTTTTTTGTCCAGAATAGGCAGTGCAAACGGCCTCCTCAGAAGCTGGTGAATGCGTCACGGCTCCAGACCCAACAGAAGCAGAGACAGCCAAGGGCTAGGAAGACGAAGTGGATTTCTGCGGCATACCGGACTCCGAAAGAGTCTTGGCAGAGGCCTGCGTTGAAAGCAAGTCAGGCATCAGGCTGTGAAAGTGCCTCACTGAATTCCGCAGAACTGACGACTTGCTTAGCGGTAGTGTCTTTCGGACATCGGTCAGAGCAAGAAAAATGGGTTCCCAATGGGGTACTTAGCTTTAGATGTTTTCTGCTGGCACACAAAAAGACTGACTCTGGTATTCAGGCCGGCCGAGGGCTACCACTGCAGGGATAACCCACAGGTGATGACTGCAACAGTGAAACACTAAGAACATCTTCATCTTCTTGGCAAATTTTTTTTTATTTTATTTAACATTTGTTGACCGGGAAAGTCCGACTAGGTTCCACAGAGTCTGTTTTCAGTGGAGGACTGGGGAGAAATGCTCCAGATGCATGCCTTTGGAATGTGGGAGGAAACCGGAGTACCCGGAGGAAACCCACGCGAACACAGGGAGAACATGCAAACTCCACACAGAAGGCACCCCAGCTGAGAATTGAACCGGAGAACATCTTGCTGTGAGGCGACAACGTTAACCGCTGCACCACTGCGCCGCCCTCTGTTTGTGCGACTGAAATAGATTCAGACTGCTCAGATCCAGGATGGGGTCAGAGGTCACTGGTCTTCTTTGGCACCATAAAGAAGAGTTAATAAGTTCTGCATCCTAATTGTTCGGCTGGGACCCATTGGATGACGCTTTTGTCTAGAAGTTTTTGAACTTCTAGAAGGGCACTCTCCCTCTGACTGGGTGACATGTCAGGGAGACTCTCCTTAGTGCAGGGAGGAGTAAGGGAAAAGGGAATATAGTAACTTCTGGAAATTATGTTTTAACATTCAGGCATCATTTATGTCTGTTCAGGCTTCTAGGTGTAAGGACAGTCTGCCCCTGACTGCCTCCAGAGTAGAAGAGTCTGGTAGAACTTCAGGAGTGCTGAAAAGGTCGGTCAGAGAAGGGTTCCCTGAAGCCTTGGTTCTGTGGACCCCCTCTACCTCTGGGGCAGCGTCTAACATCAAATTCTCTCCCTCTGCCTCTAGAAGAGTAACAGTCTTGCAAATCAAGAAAAGGCCTTTGGGATTTACTGAACCACATCTTCTGCCTACTCTGTTGGTTCCTGGAAAAGGTCCGTTGTGGGGAAGAAAACTTGATCCCTATGGCAGATAAGGTTTTGCCCTCCTGTTCACTGCGGGTAAGAGTTTCCTTAACTGACAGTCCAAACAAGGAGGAACTGTCAACGGGCGCTTTAATGAATGATGCCTTTAAGGGGTTCACAAACCCAGCATAGTCTCATCCAGGCATGTCTCTGAAGGGCTATGCCTGAACCAGCCAATCAAGAGGTTCACTCCCTCATGTAAGAGATTAGCCTCAGTGTGACGTTAGTAATGGAAGCCATAGTGTTCAGCTGGGTGGAAACATTTCTGAAGTTTTCCTCTGACAGTGACTGCGGCAGAGAGGTAGAAATTTCCTTCACCAGGTCTCTGTGGAGGCATGTGAAGTGTGCCAAGTAATTCAATGCTCTCAGCAAAAAAGTGGCTGAGGCATAAATCCACTTTTCATGTCCATCTAAGGCCTGAGAATCCTTGTTTGGGGGATGAACAGTAGAGCTCTGTTCAGCGAGCTCTTTTTTGGTGGCTGCCAACACCACAATGGCATCAACCGGGACACCTTTACTCCAGAAGAGACGATCCTGAGGGGGACTAAGGTACTTATCCACATGCTTCGGGATTGGTTCCATGGTGTCAAGCTCCTTCCAAGCCTGGCGGGCAATGAAGTCAATAAGTTGGTCTGCTGGTGGGGGTCACCCAGGATGTAGATGGTCCTGTCTTGAATGCCTCCAGGAACACTGACTCCTCTAAGGAAGGGGGTTGGGAAGACCATCCACCCTTTGGTTTCAGGTTTTCTAAGATATCTCTAAAGGAGATACTGTCGGGTGGAGATCGGGGGACTCTTCCCCTTCATTGAAGTTAGTGTCCTCTGTCAGAGACTCCAAGGGGGAGGCTAGGTGCTTCCGCTTGCACCGACAGTTCTGGGGGACCTCCTTAGTGGGACACTCGGGAAAGGACTCAAAACACAAGTGAACTCCTTGCTGAAGGGTAGGCTGGAGGCTGTCCAGGAGGGACTGACCATGGATCGGATGGATGAGGGCAAAGCTTTGATCAACAGAGGTTTGGGTAGGGTCTGGCAAAAAAGGGACATTGTCTCGTGGCATTGAGAAAGCCCTCTCTGTGACCTGAGGATGCTGAGAGAAACTGCCCCCCCCCCCGCCCCCAGAGGCCGAAGTCCCTAAGGAAGAAAGAGACGAGGTCATCCTGGATCCAACATCACCAGAAAGCACTGGGACTCAAGCTGTCAATGGCCGAGGCTCCAGCAGAAGGGATAGCTCTGAGAAGATCAGAGCTGACACCAACCCCCAAGGACCAGACACCAACCCCTTGGATCCTGGACCCACTTAGTTCTGACAGAATCAGAGCCACGCAGGTCTGGGACACTGTCGGAGCTGGGAAAAGAGATATACCAAGATCCAACGCTGGTCCAGTCGTGAATACTAGGCCCTGCAGCTCCGAAGCCGAGGACTGAATTGAAGGAGGAGGTTGCGGTATCGGGGTAGTTCTCCTCACAGGTCCAGCGAGAGGTGAAGAAGGCAAAATCCCCAGATGGATCTGGGCTTTGAAGAAATTACTCATCAGCCGATCCACATCAGAATGGAGGAGCTGAGAGGATCGAGAAGACAGGGAAGAATGAGCCAACCGAACTGGTGATATGCTTGGCCAGGCAGTCTGAGCCAGTGAGAGGGATTTGTTCCAGTGTGGAGTATTACTCTGAGATCTACGATCAGGGTGGATGTGACCCAGTGTCCGCTCTGGAGATGAGGAGCTCTGGATACATATGATTTCTGATGGCTCAGAGTGGCTGCTCAGACCAGAGGTCACAGGATAAAGCAGAGCAGGAGGTTTGGTCTGCATGGATACAGGGAAAAGTAAGAGCAGGATGAATCCAATGTCGATGGATCCAAAAGCGTCCTGCACTTTTCTGAAGTAGAAGCCGATGTCTGCAGGGAAGCAGAGGGGGCATGCTTCTTATGAATATGAGTCTGGAATCCAGAGGAGGGAAGAAGCCCTCTTAAAATAGGCATATTCCTCCTATCAGCAAGGGCCCAGGGATTGAAGGCCAAGCAGATGTCGTAAGGCATCTCCAAGTGCTCCAGACCCAAGGAATATATCTTATGCCCACAAGAGAGGCACCTCTTAAAGCCAGAGTTTTATTCCAGCTAGTCTGCCATGCTGGAGAAAAGAACTCGCACAAGCTCTACTCACATACTCACTGACAACCAACTTGCCTACCACTAAAATTATAACAAAAAAAATAGTGGAAATTTTTTTTTTCTTTAAGAGAAAGAGAAAAGGGGAAAGAGAAAAATGGAAAAGCAGGAAGATCCCTAACACCAGCAAAAACTACAGGAAAACTGTCTAACAGGAGGGGAGGTTATATCTAAAAGTAAGCTAACTACCAAAAGGAAGAAAGACTTTTAACTTGCAGGAAAAACTTTCAAGAAGAGATAAGAAAATTCCATTTAACTGAAGACAGACTTGCAATCATGTCTGTCTGGAATGGTGGCAAACGAGATCTGAGGGCTTGAAGAGGAGTGAGGCATCATGGGAGAGGGAGGAGTTTGAGGCTCAGATCATATGAATGGAAGAAATGGCCGAGATGGATCAGAGTACGGGTCCATAGACCCATTCCTGATGCAAACTGAAATGAACAACATCAGATCAATCTGTTTTCAACCTGCTGCACTAAAAAGATACACTGCTCTGATAAACAATAAAAATGGTCATTCAGAAATGGTCATTTAGGTTTGCTGTCCTTTCATATGAAGCAAGCCTCTCCACCCCACCATATCCTCAAATTCAGCCACTGCTTACGCAAGCCTTTAACTGTTTCATTAGTACAATTAATGAACTAATTAAAGAATATGCAAACTTTACTATCCAACATGAACTGCACACTTTCTATACTGGCTGCCAAAGTTTGAGAAACCACACCTAAATATGTTAAATCATTACAAACTCAATTTCTGTAAACAGCCGAAACACTTCCTACTCAACCAATCTAAATGCAATTGCTTTAGAACCAGTGCCATTATGCAAAATATTCCACAACACAACTAAGCAGCACTCACTGCTCTCTTACTGCTGCCAATTCTTTGAGGTCTACTAACCCTTTTTACTAATCCCATTAGCATGTTGAATATACTGCAGCAGCCTCCAATCCCAACACCTAAGTTCAGGTGTCAGGCCTTCTTCCTATCAAACCTTGGCTACTCAAGACAACAAATGCAACTCTAAAATGTTTACTGCCACTTTCTCAATTTTCCTCTTTACACAACTCCCCTTCTGCTTTATTTTTCATCCACTTCTTGGTCAAAATTTACACCCCCCCAAAACATTCCTCACACACCTTTCAACTTCCTCCTCATACTAATCTCACCATATCTACACTTTCCATTCTCACCTACTACATCTAGAAATCCTTCTCCTACTACCCTCCTCTTCCTGATGTCTGTATCTTAATGTAAAATAATGTACTTCTACAAGTTTTCATAGTTTTGTAGACAATTTGTAGTACCAAAACAGAAATTGTAGCACAATATTCACTGCGCAGTACAAATGCCTTCACTAGTCTATGTATTCCATTTTTAATTTCTCCAAGTCTTTTGGGTTTCTAATACCATGACGGAAAAGTCAAAGTATTCAAAGTATGATTAAATTTCATGAAATTAACAGTTTCAATCTTTGATGATAGCCAAAAGTGCTCTTTACAGCACCCGCAATGTACCCAAGTAATGACTCCTCCTGCAATTCAAGGCACTACATGTATCGGTAACATATCTAAGTAAGACAGTAAATTCTTTTTTTATAAGGCCTGTTGCTGATACTACTATAGGACCTGTCAGGGTATCCTTCTTCCACACTGCCCTCTCGTTTCTGTCTGCAAATCCTAGTATTTTATGACTTTGCGTCTATTTGTATGTATGACACTGAGGTCACTGAGTGTAGCAATTTCAATGATCAATGCTGCTTTTGTCTTCTTTTCATGGACTACCATATTTGGTTTTCTCATATCTATTTTTTGAACTGTTGGTAATGTGATATAAACGTCATTATTTTCTATAATGATTTATGGCTCATGTTTCCAATGTTTTTCAGCTATTTCAATATTATAATGTTTGCACAATCCCCAGTGCAACAATCTTGCCACATTATGATGCCTTTCAGTATACAGCCCTTCTACCATTAGTATATCACAACCAGCAACAAAATGTGTGACTGCTTCCAATTCTGTTTTACAAAACCTACACTTGTCCGTTTCTCCCACATGTTTAATTGACTTTGTAAACCAACGTGTATGTAGTCCACTAACTTGGGCTGCCAATGCAAACCTTTCATCTTTTGGTTTAATTCACCTCTCCTTAACTATTCCTGCATTCAGTCCTGATCAACATGAGGCTGTTCCATGTTTTTCATACTTCCAACTATGTTGTACGCATTTTCCACACTTCTTGCCTTCACATGTCAGCCTTCACCTTATATTCTTTCTTTTTTTTTTGGCACATTCAGTTGCTGCCTGATGTTCATCTACTTGTAGACTGATTTCCATTCCTGCATGACACTGATATGCTTCTGTTAGATTAAGCAGGAATGTCATCTTACACTTGCTCTCCTCATGTTTTAAAACTTTCACTTGTGAGGTCAGCAGGTATGTATGCAGTCCTACGATTGAAGATCTATTTCAATTTCAGGAAGGCCCATAGCTCTTTCAGAACAGGAAATATATAGTGTTGGCATACACTAATTTTTATAAATCATTTGATGAGCATGAAACGTCCTTCTTATTTTCATGTCCAACTGATCCAACATATTATGTGGCCAGTCATTCACTCCAAAACTGTAAGTTAGGACAGGAAGAGCAAATTGGTTTACAGCTTGGGCTTTCACAGATGTCAGCACTGATTTCAGTATTAATTTTAGTCTTCTAAAATATTCCTTAAGTTTCATTCGCATTTGTTCATGTTTTATTATTGATTCTTCATCAACTCATGTATTTATACACTCCCTCTTGCTCAAGTTCTTTTATATCACATTCCTGTCCCAAAAAAGAAGTTATTACCATAACATTCCATCTGTGTTGTGGATCTTCATTCATTCTTGATGAGTGTGACTCTGTTCTGATCCTCAGAACGAGCTCGGACGTTATACAGCTCGCACCAGCCAAAAAACTCTTGAGCTAAGACTCTACCCACAATGTCCCTCTCTCCATTACCTCAGATCGAGTTTGCACCCAAACAGTAAGGCAGAAGAACAAATACATAGAGGTAGAAGCCATGTCTAAGGTGAAAGCTAAAGGTTCCCAGAACAAGTGTCCAATCCTCCAGGAAATCTGTAGGAGGGGGAAAAAGAGTGGGATGTCAAGAATGAATGAAGATCGACAACACAGATGGAACGCTATGGTAAGAACATAACTTCTTTATCTGAAGTTGTCAATCTTCATTCATTCTTGACAAATGGGACAAAGTCCCCAGCTACTTTAGGTCCTGGGTGGCCTTATGGAAGAATATTCCTCAGAACCATAGAGCCAAAGGATGCTCTTCCCCTGGAGACCATATCCAATTTGTAATGAGTGATAAAGTTATGTGGAGTAGCCCATGTTGTAGCTGTACATATTTCATCCATGGAAGTCCTAGAGTGAAAAACAGCTGATGTGGGTACTGGTCTGGTGGAATGTGCTTTTACAGCTGCAGGTAACTTGTGGTTATTATGATTGTAAATGAAGGTAACACAATCTCTTAGCCATTTTGATAGGGTAACTTTAGAGACAGGTCTTCCCATAGTTAGACCCGAGAAGGAAACAAATTAACTAGTCCAACTTCCTAGACTCTTTGGTCTTGTCAAGTTAGAAACAATTGTTTTTGAACATCCAGAAAATGTAAATAATATTCACCTTTACTGGAGAAACTGGGGAAGAAAACTGGTAAATCAATAGCTTGATTAATATTGGATCTGAGACCACCTTAGGAAGAAAGGAAGGGTTGGTTCTCAATGAAACCCTACCCCTTTGAAATACCAGACATGGGGGTTTCACACACAATGCTTGAACCTCAAACTCTCCTAGCAGAAGTAATGGCTACTAGAAAGAGTTTTACATGACAGGAATTAGAGATGGCAAGTCACTGCTGGTTCAAAGGACAGGAGTACCAAAGACTGCAAAACCAAGGTTAGACCCCATGGAGCTATAGGGTCCTTGAATGGTGGCTTTATATGCAAGGCACCTTTAAGAAAAATTCTGCATAAAGGATGGGAGAATAAAGAATGATCATCATTGTCATTATGGAAATTAGAAATGGCCACTAACTGAACATTGATGGTGAAAGCAGAAGCTCCCTGATGAAAAAGGGATAGCCAAAATATTCTAAAACTTTCTCAACAGGTGCCAAGAAACGGTCTACATTATTTGTACCAGCCCAAATTGAAAATCTCTTCCATTTGCTAAGATAAAATTTCCTGGTGGGTGGTTTGTGAGAAACCAGAACAACATTTTGTACTGAGGAAGCTACATTACTCTGCCTGGCAACTAATGGAATTGGAGGAACCAAGCTGTCAGCTTGAGGCTGCGAAGGCTGGGGTGCACCAGTCCCTGTGGGTGAGATGGCAGGTCTGGAACTGAGTCCAGGATCCAAGGACAGTAAATCATGCGAGGCCACAGGAATGGGAACCAGACTTCTTGGGGCCAAAAGGGTGCAATGAGGATCACTGTGCTTCTCAGCCTTTGAGCTTTCTTCAATAACAGGGGAATGAGGGAAAAGGAGGGAAATGCGTAGAGGAGACCTGAAGGCCAATCAAGAAGGACAGCGTCTCTCGGGGACTCGCCCTGAGGGGGGGAATTAGGCAAAGTAGCTGCTGCATTTGTTCATTGGGAAAGCAAAGAGATCACAGCAAGGCTGGTCCATCGACGAAAAATTTCTATCGCCACCTTGGGATTGAGAGACCACTTGTGAGGCAGGAGAATGGATCTGCTCAGTTTGTCTGCTATCACACTGGAGCTCCCGGGATATGTGTTGCAACTAGAAAGTAGATGGAAGATATTGCCTACTGCCAAATTCTGACATTTTTGGCATAGAGGGTGAGATCTGCTTCCACCCTGTTTGTTGATGTACGAAGCCACTGGCAGGTTGTCTGATTGGATAGCAACTGTTCCCAGAGGGATGGCAGATTGAAAGGCTTGCAACTCTAAGAGCACTGTTCTCAATTCCAGGACACTGATGTGCAAACTGGCCTTGAGCGGAGACCAAGTGCCTTGGACTGTCCTTCCAAGATAATACCTCCCTACCTAACCTGGGAGGCGTCCATGGTCATTATGGCCCTGGGCTGAGAGGGGATAAAGGGATGGCCCAGAAGAATTTCCTCTGACTGCAACCACCAGGATAGATCCTTCTTGCACCGACTTGTTATATATAAGGATGGGGTAGTTCATGGGATGTATTAGGATGGACCACTGTACAGCTAAGAGCCACTGAAGTAGCCTCATGTGAAATCTTGCCAGAGGTACTAAGATAATGGTCACAGCCATCGACCCTAAAGCTTGGACAGGATGAACAGGGACTTTGTCTTGGATATTATGGATCATATTTGAGACCTTATTTTTTGTAGTCTGTGAAGAGGGAGAGAAGCTACACAAGAGATTGTATCAAGGCAAGCTCCTGTTAACTATAGGTCTTGTGTGACTCAGCTGAGATTTTTCTCTGTTGACTGTGATGCCCAAAGAGTTGAAAAGGTGCAGGATGAAGTTTGTGGTTTAGAGTAGCAGACACCTGGTGGGAGCGGTAATGAGGCAGTTGTCTAAAAAAGGAAATACACGAAATCCGTGTAGTCTCAAGTGAGCCTTGACTGCTGCTGCGCATTTGGTGAACAACCTGGGGGCTTTGGTGAGACCAACGGGGAGCACTCTGAACTGGAATGACCATTTCCTAGCCGAAAATGGAGATAGCTTCTACAGCATCTGTCCGTTATTATGTGGTAGTATGCATCTTAGAGGTCTATAGAGTACATCCAGTCATTTTCCTATAAAAAGGGAAGTATAGACTACACCATGACAATCCAGAATTTTGTTTGCTGAATGAACTCGTTCAGAAGGCTGAGATCCAATATTGATCTCCAGTCCCCTGCCTTTTTTGGCAATAAAAAGAATCTTGAGTAAACTCCGGATCACATCTGGTTTGGTGGAACTTCTTGAATGACTTTTTACTAACAGCTTTTGAACTTCCAAGGCTGCTTGGTCCCTCAGACTAGATGGTATATCTGGCACTCGTCTTTGTGATCTTGGAAAAAGAACAAAGGGGACAAGATAACCTCTAGTAATGACTTTCTGCACCCAAGAATCTGATGTTATTAGTTGCCAAGCTGTCAGGTACAGTGAATCTTCCCCTGACTGCTTCCAGAGGTAAGCAATCGGGCCCCCTTTCAGGACTGCTGGTAGGGTTGTCGAGTGAAGGTGTCTCTGGAGCCCTGATTTTGTGGGCCACCTCTGCTATGGAACTGGTGTCTTCCATTAGGGCTCCCCCTGCCCTGAGGGGAGCTTCTGCCAGGTGTGTCCTTAAAAGGCCCTTGGGAGTTCTTAAACCACATCTTCCCTCTCCTCTGATTCCTGGAATAGGGTCGTTGAGGAGTAGAAAAATGAATGCCCACAGCAGAAATGGTCTTTCCATCTTTTTCACATCTGGCTAGTGTGTCTTTGACTTTGGGGTCAAACAAGAATGCTCCGTCAAAGGAAGCATCGATGAAGGAAGACTTGAAAGGCTCCGTGAATTCACACAAATGCATCCAGGTGCGATGCCTAATGGCAATGCCTGAACCTGCTACTCTGGTCATCCCCTCAGCTGCATGTGCGATGAGCCGCATAGATGAGTTTGATATAGACTCCAGAGTGGCCAGCTGAGAGGCAACTTTGTCCTGTACCTCCTTCAGATACAGCTCCAGTGACAGTATCCGATAACTCCTTAATCAGATCCCTCTGGAGTCTAGTGAAGTGTGCCATAAAGGATCTGAGAGCAAAGGTCAATGAAGCACAGTCCCACTTTCCAAATCGGTCCATTGTCCTAGAATCTCAGTTAGATGGATGGACAGTGGGACTCTCATCGGAGAGTTCCTTCTTGGCGGCTGCTGCCACCACCATGGCATCTACTGCTAAGCCCTTTGCCCAGTATTAGTAAGCTTCGGGTGTTATGATTTTTTCTGGTCCCTGGGGAATCAGCTCTATGGAATCAGGGGCCTTCCATGCCCACTGCACAATCAACAAAGTAGATGGGCAAGCACCAAAGGCTTGCAAGTATATGGATTCCTCAGAGGAAGGGTCTTTGGGCTTCCAATCACCCCTCTGTTTTAGGATCTCCAGGATGTCTCCAAAGGAGACATCTTCAGGGGGCAACTGGAGGACCCCTACCCTTCATCAAAGTCTGTGTCTTCTGTGACAGATTATTCCAGGAATCGATGTGCTTCCTCTTGCACATCTTCTTACAGGGTGGTTCCTTAGTGGGAATCTCAGAAAAAGACTCTGAAGAAGAGGGGCCTTGTACCGGGGTAACTTGCAGCTTTGGTGTTCGCTGCTCTGACATGGAAGATGGTGGCAGCTCTAGGCCAGAAGGTAAAGACATATGGCACTCTGATACAGAAGGAGACAGCTGAGAACCCACAGAGTCTAATGCCCCTCTCCATAACTTGGAAGGCAGCCCCCCTCCCCCGGAAGAGGGATGGCAGCCTGGAACAGAGAAAGACAACATCGGGACGAAGGTCACACACCACACCGAAGGGCCAGCAACCAAAGCAAGAGCCAGGGAAGAACCTGCAACTGCCATGATTCCCAGAGCCAAGGACAGCTCCTAGTAAAAAACAGGAACTGATGCAAAACCCTTGGAATTGACAGCCAAGCTACTGCCCCAATACTCTACCACTTCCAAAGGATCCAAAGATGTCAGAGCAGTCCCTGGACATGGAGTGTCTGTTGGCACCAGGACAGCTGTAACTAGGGAAAATGAAGTGGTGGGCTCTAAGCTTCCTGAGGAGGTCAGAGGAGGAAAATCTGGAGGAGTCCTAGGAGGAAAAAAAAAAAAAAAACTCCAGAGAGGAGAGAGGTCTGAGAAGAGGCAGAAGACCCATGACCCATGGCCGCCAAAAGCTGATCCACCAATCTCACAATGTCTACCTCGGAAAGACTCCGGAAAGATCAAACAGACATCCCCAAGGGAGATTCTAGCCTTTTCAAAAAGGGACTAGGAAGTTGACCCATAAAGGGGTCTATGCAAGGGGAATGCCTTGTCCTGGGAAAATGTAACGATTCAGATTTCGGCACCGAAAGTCTGCAACGGTGCAGATAGTGAAGATGGTACCGAATGGGAAATTAAAGAAGCCAGTGCAGACATCGGTGCCAAAGCTCTTGGTGCCATGACAACAGCAGTAACCAGTGCTGAAGATACTTGTTCCATCAAATTTGTAACCTTAGCCTTTTCTTTCCAAGGCGACTGATGTAACCGAAGATTTGTGTTTCTTAGTCTCCAGTGCCATAGGAGAGGTTGGCACTGAATGACTTCTCTTCTTAGCATGGTCAGATTTAGAGGTGGAAGGATCCTTAGACAAAGCTTCTTCAAAGGAAGATTTTAACATTCCTTTAAGATCAATTTGTTTCGCCTCTCTGCTAAGGCTCTTGTACTGAAAGCCTTGCAGATAGAACAGTCAATATCTAGAAATTCTATCACTGATGCTAGAGAGAAATACCAAGATTGGTAAGAAAATAAGAGAAATACTAACAATGGTAACATGACAGGTTACCTAAAAAGGTAAAGAGGGAGAGGAGAAGGTTACTGACAATGGTAACGAGGATACTGCAAAGGTAACAAGGGTAGAGAAGCAGAAGCAGAAAGTTTTTAAGAGAAGATTAATAAAATTTTGAACTTAGCTGAGAGTATTGGCTGATGTGCCTTGCTATCAGAGCGGCAAATGAAATCTGGGGTAATGGGAGCATTGTGGGTAGAGTCTTAGCCCGAGAGTTTTTAGGCTGGTGTGAGCTGTACAACAGCCGAGCCGGTTCCGAGGATTGGAACACAGTCTCATTCATCAAGAATGAATGAAGATTGACAACATCAGATCTGATGCTTACTTGGTGCTGCAGCTTTCCCATGTTAAAGGTTGTTTTTGCACATTTATCAGACCAAATGGCATTCTTATACCATTTGAAAAAGTTTTGACCACTTGCAGTTCTGCTTTCAGTTTCGCATCCGATGAACTATACAGTTTTAAATCATCCACAAAAAGAAGATGAGAAGTCTTTACATTTTGTTGTTTTCTGGGAGCAAATTTATTAATTAGACAGCTTAATGGGTTAAGGGCAAGACAAAAGAGCAGTGGTGACAGAGTCACTATGGAATATTCCCCTTTGAATTTTTATCCCTGGAATAATAATTTGTCCTTTACCATGGCTTAACTGCAAAGTGGTTTGCCACTGTTTTATGGTCACTGTAATGTATTACATCAGTATAGGATGTATCTTATACATTCTCAAGCACTTTTATCCATGAATGTGGCATACTGTCAATGCTTTTTTGTAGCCTATCCATGTCACACAAATTCTTCCTTTTTTTATAGTTCTCCATTATGACATTATTTAATAACAAATGATCCTTTGACCCATATGACTTTATTTTGTTACCCTTTTGTTCTATTGCCATGATTTTCTTCTAAATAATTATAAACTCTGTTTGCATCAATATCAGTGTACAGTTTATACATCGTTGGAAGGCAACTTATTGGTCTATAGTTTTAGGATAGCTTGCAAGTTCGCAAGTAGGAGTACTGTTTTTCCTGTTGTTAACCAGGTCGGTGTCTGTTTGGGGTGCACATGTAAATAGTTCTTACTCATGGCTAAATCTTCATGTAAAGATGTTAATACTTTTAGCTAGAGGTTAGGTATTGCATCTGGGCATGGGGTTTTCCAGTTAGGAGCTTTTCTTAACTTTGTTTCAATCGCTCTGGTCATTGTGTCATCCCATTTCATATCCTGTACTTTTAAACTTCTTATTCTTTATTTTACTTCTATCCATTTAGCACTTTTGTTATGTTCCACAGGACTTTCATAGACATTTCTCCAAAATGTATCTATTTCTTTTTTGATGGTGTTTCAATTCCTTTTGCCTTGTCTCCCAATTCTCTATAAAACGTTTTGGGTCATCAATAAACTGATTATTTTATACTTTACCTTTATATTTACCTGTATGTCTTCCAAGTTTTTCTGCCTGTGCTGATATGTTTAGTTTATTATTTGTGATAGTGCATGATAGTTCCTGATCTGTCCTGATACTGCACATTGCTTTTATCACATCTATCTTTATGAGTATTTTTGTGGTTCAGTTCCCTCTTCTGGGAGAGCAGCTAATGCATGGAACAGACTACCAAATCACATTAAAGCAAGTACTAGTTTAGATAATTTTAACAGCCTGGACACTTTTTATGGGAACAAGTGTTTTGGTATACTGTCAGGCTAGAAGGGCATTAATGCCCATGCTTTAAATATTTGTATGTATGCATGTCTCCTACACTCTTCTAACAGCGACACTTCTTGTCTTAATTGCTTTATAATTTTCTCTATTTGATATTTCGATGATGGCATTTGATTCTCCCCTTACTTTCCTTTACTGCCCTGTGTTTTTGTGGTAAGGCTTTATCTGTAATTAATTTAGCTGATTAGTAACATATCCTATTTGCTTCTGTTATATTGCATGACCCTCTATGAAGAGTCCTAATAACTACATTCATTTGTTTTATCAAACTTCTAACTTTTTTGGGTTTTATTGACTTTCTGTAGTCTATTTCCTTTCATTGATCTTAACATGTCCGTCCATCTCTATTAAATCAAGCAACTCCTCCCTTAGATCATTTTCACCTAAACTGAGGGTGCATACTTTGTTCTCCATTTCCTGTGGGCATTCTGTAGAAAAGTTCCAGAACATCTTCCTGTGCCACATTCTCCTCAATTTCTTCCTGTGTCATCCACTGCGCCTTCATATACGAACTAGCTGGCTTATCACTCCACAACATTGACGTTGTCGGAGTTGCCATAGTTTCCTTTTTCTTCCCCTGCTGTGCGACTCCAATTGAACATTTGTACTGGTTTCCTATAGAAGGCTCCAAAGTATCTTCACATGGAAATCCATCAAATGTTTCCTGCTTCACTTGTTTCTCCTTAATTTGGGAATCCATTGCTCTGTCCTGCTGTGATGTTATGAGAGTTAGACTTTCTACATTAACTCCTTCACTAATGTAGTTATTAAACCTTGACTGGAAGGCAAACTGTCTTTCCCAATATGCCATAACTAGGTTTGCATAGACTCCACCACATGGTGAGCCCATGGCTATTCCTTTTTCTTGCAAGTAATACTTATGGTTTAAAGAGACATAATTATTAGTTAAAACCAGCTCTAACAATTCTAAAATGAGAGTTGATGTACTATGTGGCACCTTATATTCTACAAGCATTTCATTTACCCATTCTATCCCAGTTTGTTGTGGGATAACTGTGTAAAGGTCAGTTACATTTATGGTGATGAAAATGTCACCAACGTGAAAAGATGTTTTATTTATCTGTTCTAAAAAGCTCCACGAGTCTGTACATATATGAATTTATTTTACTATTATTTTCTTTAACTCATAATCCAAGAACTGAGCACGTGAAGAAGTAATGGAACCTCTTCCATCAACTAGAGGTCTCATAGGGGGATTTTGCATACTCTTATGTATTTTTGGAATTTTTGGCTAGGGGCTGCATTTTCTTTTTCTTTAAACCAAACACAGGTTCGAGCTTCTGTGGAAGGTAAGATGACAGAATATGACTCTAAACTTCTAAAATGTAAAAAGTTGCATTTGGAAAATGCATACCTCAGAGAATGCATTAAACTCAGGATTGCTCCTAAGGGCCAATGTCTATGGAAATTTCCATCAGGGCTCATCAACAATTCACCCATGCACAATGAACTGTTAAACATGTTTGACAAATTTGGGTTGGAATTTCTGGAAGTGTTAATAGAATATAATAATAAAGATATTGACATTTTAATCAAAGTGCTATCAGCTCTTGACATTAGCATAAGAAATGAAGTCTCTATTGATCAGTTCAAATATGAATACCTGAGAATATACAACAGCAAAGAGCAAGACATAGAGACTTTAAAAATGGGAAAGTGTAGTAAATTAAAGAGAGACATCGACGAGTATGCTAACGGTTTGACTTACCTAAACCCCCAAGCACACAACCCAACCGCAAGTTTTTCAATAACAAATTTTGGACATAATTGGGCTAATAACAACGATACTAATAGTAGGAAAGTGCCTAATGATGACACAGATGAAAATGAAGTTATGGGTAGCTATGAAGATCCGAGAGATCAGAAATAGGACTGACTCTCAAGCTAACCTTTGGTACGGGGGGGTAATCAAGCAGCGTTTTTTTCAAGGGGCCAAACCGAAGACCAGAAACTGGAGAACGTGAATTGTACTAACACTGATTGTTGCAATGACTTTCTCCATGAAGTTCCATGCATGGGGAATATGTCTTTTGGGCTGTCTCTGTCTGTTGAAAATGTATTGAATGTTTGTACTATCACAGGAAATGATGAGAAAGATTTTAAGGTATATAATTACTCTAAAGAAAATATAGAAACTCATGTAGCTAATTTATTAGGAAAAGGGATGACTTTTGTACCTGCTAGATCATTTGATTTTTACAAACACAATAACAGATTGAAAGTTATACCTTAGAAAGTTAAATTTTACTCTTATAAACCATAGTAAGGTATATGACTCATGAAGATTTATGGAGTATTAGTTCAACTTACAACCCACCCCTCCATCCGAAGTTAGTCATATATGAAAAATTATGTGAACTTGACTTAAAAAACTTACAAAACAACAAGAACAAGTCTCACAATTTTAATTTGACAGAGACTGAAACAGTGGCCATGGAGTACTTGCAAGGTAACAACATTAGAATAATGAAACCAGATAAGGGGGGTGGGGTAGTTATTATGGATATAGACAGTTATAATAAAAGGCGACAACTTTTATTAGAAACAGACACATATAGTGAAGTGTCTCTAAACGAATTAAATGGGGCATACAGAAAGATTCATGCACAGTTAACTGACATATTCTTAGAAAGAATTGACATCGATCTGTATGACTATCTGAACATCATTACCCCACGAATACCAGTATTTTTTGGGATTCCAAAAATACATACGAGTATGCAAAATCCCCCTATGAGACCTCTAGTTGATGGAAGAGGTTCCATTACTTCTTCACGTGCTCAGTTCTTGGATTATGAGTTAAAGAAAATAATAGTAAAATAAATTCATATATGTACAGACTCGTGGAGCTTTTTAGAACAGATAAATAAAACATCTTATCATGTTAATGACATTTTCATCACCATAGATGTAACTGACCTTTACACAGTTATCCCACAACAAACTGGGATAGAATGGGTAAATGAAATGCTTGTAGAATATAAGGTGCCACATAGTACATCAACTCTCATTTTAGAATTGTTAGAGCTGGTTTTAACTAATAATTATGTCTCTTTAAACCATAAGTATTACTTGCAAGAAAAAGGAATAGCCATGGGCTCACCGTGTGGTGGAGACTATGCAAACCTAGTTATGGCATATTGGGAAAGACAGTTTGTCTTCCAGTCAAGGGTTAATAACTACATTAAACTATATCAAAGGTTTCAAGATGACATTTGTATTATTTGGAAAGGAATGCAGGCTGAATTATTTTAATTTTTGTCATATATTAATGAAACTACTAGTTTCTTAAAGTATACATGGCAATATGATTCAGTTAGCATAGATTATCTGGATGTGAACTTGATGAAAGATGATGAAGGTGGCAGATATGTGTCTAAAATACATAGAAAAGCTACATATTCTAACACTTTTCTACATTACACAAGCTCACACCCATTTCATCAAAAAAGTCTGTTATGAAAGGCTAATTGGTCAGGGCTGCTCACATGGTTACAACACAAGAAGAGTTTTTGAAAGAATGTCAGTTTCTACATGGTATGTTCCTGAAAAGAGGTTACCCGGTAAAATTAGTCGAAGAATTAAGTATGGAAGTCATTACTAAGAGACTAAATGGTTATTTTCAACCGTTTTTAGGCACCATTTCACTTGCATCAGTCAATGGCGGGTATCAGGGAACATTAAGTACTACAGAATGTAGCACTATGGTAGAACTATGCAATGACACTACACAACAACCTCCAGACTTTCAAAAAGCCTTAACTATAACTTTTAGCCAGGACGCTGTTCTTAACTTCTATTTTTGAAAAAAAACTGGCCAATTCTGTTAGAGGATGCTAACATCAGGAAGCACTTAGGGGTTAAACCAGCTATTGTATATAGAAGAGGTAATAATTTTATGGATTTATTCAAGAACAGGCAAGTTCCCTCTCAAGTAAATAAACAAGGAACTTTTAGATGTGGAGCTTGTTCATGGTGTCATATGGTAAAAGTAACTGATTATATAAGTATAACTGTTATGTACCTCAAAAACAGATTGTATCAATTGTTCACTGATGAATCTCAACTACATTTGTAGCCATATTTACTATATGTCACCATATTTTAAAATTGTACTAAGTTCTACAGCTGTTTTACATCTGTTTTCTTCTTGTCTTGCGTCCTTAACTGGACTAATGTCTATATTTAAATGATATGTTTTTTAACTGTATAATGCAAATAATACTTAATGTGGAGCTTTTCTCCCCGGGCCTCCGCTGAAAACGGACCTGTGATCAGTCGGACTCTCCCAGTCAACAAATGTAAATAAATAAATAATAAATAAATAAATAAACTATTAGAAACATTAGACATCAGATAAAAGGGAAATATTCTTGTAATTCCAGAGCAGTGGTTTATTTGGCCATGTGCAATTCATGCTCTGGTTTCTACATAGGAAAGACATTTGCGTAAGCTAAGTCAAAGAATCTATGAGCATGATTATGCTATTAGGAAAAACAATCTGAATAATGCATTGGCCAAACATATTTCTGACAATGTGAACCATACATTTTCCTTTGTAGTAATTGATCAAGTTACTATTGATGAAAAAAGGCCTTGGGGTTTACATTTAGAAATAAATGAGCTAAAATGGCAAATCCGCTTTTAAGCGGACAGTTGGCCTGGCATCAATGATCGCACTTTTATCTCGGCCATACTGAAGTTAAAAGCACTTGAAAGAAAAAAGGTTTTAAAACAACAAAAATAAGTTTGTTTAACAACTGGTAACAATACACAATTTTACACATTAATTTATACATTCATACACATACTTAAATATATACTCTTTTTGAATATTAGTTGTATTAAATTGTTTTTAATGTAACGTTGACAGTCTTTGGTTTATATGAGGCAACAGTTTTATGTTCAGCTGTATATCGTGATGACTGACACTGTTTTTAACCAATAGAAGTAATTGTTACGGTATTTAAGGTGAATGCATGTAGAATAGTCTGTCTGATGAAGTTTGAAACTTGTTCAAACGAAAGCGCTAACAGTTTCTTTACTACTGGAATCATTAAATGTTTGGTGATTTTATACTTCTCAACTTGTGGTTCCTTTTACTTCAACATTTGAACATTGTTCCAGAGGTGCTTGGACTTCAGCCTTGTATGTTTTCGTATTAGTTTGATGATTTTGTGTTTTATTGATTTTATCATTTCTCTATTCAGACCCCTCACTGATGAGGGCAAGTCTAGGACATATGTAGACCGAGTAGGACATTACTTTCATTTGCTGAAAGTCATGGCCTGTGAGACTGCAAGATGTACCTGATTGGCGTATGTTAGAGTGGCTCCTCATGACATCTTGAGAATTCTAGTTGGGCAGAAGTTTAACTCACAGTATGAAATCAAAATGATTCTGCTTGCTCCATGGTTTCAGCATTAAACACCTGTCCAACTGGTTATACTCTCTGTTCTTTTGGATTAACTGTGCCACTAACTACTTATCTCCAGTGAAAAGTTTTGTAGCACCTAGGGATGCGAGGCTGCAGTCTTTTCAAAGTGGGCATTCTGGAAGGCTTTATTTTACAGAACATTTTCCTCTCCAGGTATTTACAGCTATCTATATGCAGATAATTCCTAGATACCTAATTAAAGGCTGCTGTTATGTCTAAACAAAAATTAAAGTTAGGTACTCACCATAACTATGCATCTGTGCTGTTCATTTTCATTCTTCCTCAGCTATTGGGTATCGGATCTGACTTGGTCACTTGACTCTCAGATCCAACTCTCGAGCTCCTCCCTTTACCTATAATGCCATATAATCCCTGGTCAACCTGCTTTACTTCAGATTAAGTTTGCTGCCTTATAAGCTACAGGAGAAACTAATCCTAGGTTAAGACGAAGTAAAACTAGTAGTAGCAGAAGTGGAGCTCAAATCTGGAACAGACACAATAACTATAAGGACACTCCAGGAGTAAATAGGAAGGTGGGTGTAGGGTGAGGAGTTGAGGAAGAATGAAAATAGACAACACAGATGCATTGTTATGGTGGGTTTATAACTTTAACATCTGACGTTGTCCTTTTTATTTGTTCCTCAACTACTGGGACAGAGTCCCCAGCTATGTGTAGTGACCCTCATAGAAGGATATTTTGGAGTACTGCAGAACCAAAGGCAGACCTGCTCTTGGAAGTCAAATCCAATATGTAATGAGCAATAAAAGTATAAGCATTAGACCATGAAGCTGCTGCACAAATGAGGTCAATGGAAGTTCTAGACCAAAAGGCAGGAGGCCTGGGTAGGGACAGGCTTTGTTGACTGTAAAAAAAATGAAATGCAATCATTAAGACATTTGGCTAGGGTAATTTTAGAAACAGGTGAGTCCAATTTATTTTGAGAAAAAGAGACAATTGTTCTGACTTTCTGAAATCTTTTGTTCTATGGAGATAAAAAAAATGTAGTTGCCTATGTACATCCAAAAGATGGAGAATGTGTTCTCCTTTATTAGCAAAGTTGTGAAATTAAACAGGAAATTAATGCTTGCTTAATACTCATTTTGAAGGCTACTATAGGCAAAATAGATGGACTGGTCCATAAGGTAACCCTGTCTTTGTAAAGGATGAGATATGGAGATTTGAAAGAAAGAGCCTGGAGTTTAGAAACTCATCGCACAGATGTAATAGCCACTAGAAAAGCAGTTTTCCAGTATAAAAATCTCCAATCAGATTTAGCTGATAGCTCAAAATGTTCTGCAGTTAACCACTGCAGCACAACTGTTAAATCCCAGGGAGGGGTGGGGGTCTTTCACTGGAGGCCTTAACAAGAAAGTACCTTTGAGAAACGCCTTGTACAATTTTGAAAAAGCTAATGAGGAAGCATTCGCCTGAATGAAAATTAGATATGGCTGCCAAATGCAGTCTGACAGCAGAAGAACTAGCTCTTTCTTGAAAAATAGTTTCTAAAAACTCTAGGACAGCAGAGGTAGAAGCAATGAAGGGGTTTGTTTCTCTCTGCAGAGCCCAAATATAGATCCTTTTCCATTTACTTTTGTAGATCTTCCTAGTAGAGGCCGTGTGTGAAGGTAAAAGTATCTGTCAGACTAAGGAGGAAACCCTGGGCTGTCTAATTATCAGTGGAATTTGAGAAACCATGCACTCAGCTTGAGGCCTGTAATGTCTGTATGATCCATCCCTGTGGGATGACAGAGAAGAGCTGGACTGGGGTCCAGTATTCATGGTGGATAGCAATGTTGAAACCAAAAGAAGGGGAGCCACACTTGATGAGGACAGAAAGGGGCAATGAGGACAAGCAGGTTTTTCAACTTAAGTGCCTTCTATAAGAGTTTGGGAATTAGAGTTATCAGGGGATAAGGGTAAAGGAGAGCAGAGGGGCAAAAGTAGACTACAGCATCTCTCAGTAGCTCCCTCAGAGGGGGGATTAGGGCAATGAACCTGCTGCACTTGTTGTTGTGGGGAGGTGTACAAAGATCACAGCAAAGTTGACCCCTTCAATGGAAAATCCTCTCTGCCACTGATTAATTGAGAGACCACTTATGAGACATCAGAGTGGACCTGCGGAGTTTATCCACTAGTATGCTGGATTTCCTCAGTATGTGCACTGCCATAAGAAAGCGGTTGGAGGAAATCACCCACTGCCACACACTTACTGCGTCTTGACAAAGGGGATAATATCGGGTCCCCCCCAGTGTGTTGTACCAAATTATAGACACGTTGCTGGTTTGAATCACAACTGTCCCAAAAGGAAGGGAATCCTGGAAGGCTTATTACACTAGGAGGACCACTCTCATCTCTATGACATTGATGTGTGAACTGTTCCCTTCTGGGGACCATATGCCTTGGACCGTCCATCCCAAGAGATGCCCTCACACCCTAGTTGGGAGGCATCCATGGTTACTGTGGCTACAGGGGAAAGAAGAACATGAGGGTAGCCTTGGGAAACTTTGACTGACTCTACCAATGCAGATGGTCTTTGCATACTCGAGTTTGATTGGAAAGGACAAGAGATAGCAAAGAACTGACCGATGAACTGCTAGGGTCCATTGATGAATGTGCATATAAAAATGGAATACAAAGAAAAACAAGCGGAGCCAGCAAACTGTGATCAAAGATGCTTTATAATCCTTGTAGTATCATAAAATTTATTTATTTATTTATTTTATTTTACATTTGTTAACCGGGATGGTCCGACTGGATACATGTCCTTTTTCAGCGGAGGCCCGGGGAGAAAAGCTCCAACAGAGTTACATTGATAATTAGGTACAGTAAATAAGCTGAAAGAACTTAACAAAAACATAGGCTATTTACATACAAGTACAAGACTGCCATTACTATTTCTGAGATTACTACAAATGTAACATTAATAACATATTAGCAAGGACGGTAGGCAGTATAATGACATAGAGTTAGACAGGATACATATTTCTTTATCACAGTATACAAAGTACTTATCATCTTAGCTAGTTGTTTATGTTTTAGTTAATGGAACAGAGCTAGTCTGGGTTTGAGCAAGGACATAGCCAGTGTGACTTGAAGTGGAGTTTTAGACTATTTTTGAATTGACTTAGAGAAGTTGCAAGCGTGATGTTATTTGGGAGAGAGTTCCATATTTTACCAGTGGTGTTGGCAAATAGCGCGTCAACACCTAGGTTGAGAGATTTAGTTGTTTGGACAAGGAGTCTGTTTGCTGAGCTAAAAATAGATAACCAGACTGGTTTCGGCTGGCAACAACACACAGCCTTCTTCAGTGTGAAACAAAACAGTCAGATGCTACAATTTAAATACATACATCTGTCATACTATTGGTTCATCTTCAGAATTGCTCATTAAGACCAGGTGGAAACAATCCACCTAGTTTTACAATCCATTTCTTTTCTTTAGTGTCTAAAATAGAATGCCATCCGGTTTTATTAGATTTATTACCCTTGACCATATCAATAACAGTGAAAGTAAATTTAGCAGTTTTGTGTATCTGACTGTTTGTACAGAGCATTATTAACTTTTTTGTTTTTAATATTACTTACGTGTTCAGAAATTCTTAGCCTGAGAGGGCGAGACGTCTGACAAATGTAAAAGGACTCACAACTGCATGTAGCCAAATAAACTAACCAATCACTGCTGCAGTTGGCAAAAAATTGTATATCATACACCCTGGAACAATTTCTGCTTGTGAATTGTTTGGATTTCATAATTTTGTCACAATTGATGCAATGGCCACATGGAAAGCAGCCGACAAGAGGTTCCCCGGTCAAGGTTGTTTGTAGTGAATAGGTATACCCTGTGTCATATATGTATGCTTATAGTGGTTAAAACATGATGCCAAATTTTTACCTTTATGAAATGAAAATTCTTTTTTGCTTGAGGATTTCTAAGATGCCTCCAAAGAAGACATCATCCGGTGGAGATCTGGGGGAACCCCTCTCCTTCACTGGAGTCCATGTCTTTGGTGAGAGACACCTGAGGGGAGTTTGTGTGTCTTCTCTTGCACCTTCTTTATGGGGAACCTCCTCAGTGGAATGATCTGGACAGGTATCTGAAGACAGGGGAAGTCCTCAAGGGGGACTGTCTGGAATCTTGATGGGGTTGGCTGTCCCTGTGAAAGAAGCCTGACAGGATCAGCGTTCAGACACAAAGGAGGCAGGGGTGTGAGATCAGAAGAGAAAAGAGTAGTCAAATCTCTCAGATGAGAAAAGACTCTCTCCACCACCTCAAAAGTAACTGCTGTAGCTGATCGCACCAGAGCTGAAGCTCCCAATGCCACCATGCCCAGACCCTTACCTCGAATGGGAAGTTGGACCCCAAGCTGACCAACACCAAAGCTCTAAGGGAAGACATGGCTCCAACAACCCTAGAGTGTTACCCAGCCCCTGGACCTTGCTCTGAGACCCTTCCTGGTCCAAAGGAATCCGTGCCGAGCAAGTCAGAGAAGCAGTTGAACATCTAGATGACTTTGAATATAATGTCAACACTCCTGGCTTTTTCAGATCTGAAGGCTCTGAAATCACAAGTTGGATTGGAGAGGGAAAAATCACAGCATGGAAAGTAGAAAGAAGGCTCATGGCTAGATAGGAGAGACAGCCGGGATAAGTTCCATCTGAATCAGACCTCTAAGGAACTTCTGCATCATCCTGATGGAGGAAGTGGTGGACTGGGGCTGAGACTATCTGCTCAGGATCTCCTGAACAAAAGGAGAATGGAGCCAAGGAGAAACAGGCTATACAGAGAACCCAGGGACCAGGTTCTTAGAGACTTAGTAAGAAAAATAGTCAAATCTGAGGATGTGGGATCAGACTGTTTTTGCTTCAGATCCAAGGAGGTCAGATCGGATTTCTTTTAAATTTTAGGAAGAGGCTACGAAGATGGAGTAGACTAAGGACAGCAGATTGGAGACTGCTTTCTTGATTCTTTCTCCTCCAAACATGCTTTGGATGACTTTGCAGGGGCTTGAACCCCTGAAGCAGAAGAGGAAGAAGGAGGGGCTGGCAGCAAGCTCCTCAGAACTAATTTGTTCCAATGGTCACTAAGAGCCCTGGAATTAAAACCTGCACAAATGAAGTAGTC
The DNA here is from genome assembly GCF_019279795.1 of Protopterus annectens. Lineage (NCBI taxonomy): Eukaryota > Metazoa > Chordata > Ceratodontiformes > Protopteridae > Protopterus > Protopterus annectens. The sequence continues at coordinate 627,733,082 of NC_056747.1, forward strand.
CATATTTAAGTGAGAAACTCCTAGACAACAGACAAACTGTCTGTGGGCATTAGAGATGGGGATCGTGTGCCCACAGGAAGTGCATTTCTTAAAACCCAGCATCTTTTCTGACATGTCAGAAGAAAAAAAGGAACAACTTTTTTTATATATATTTAGACAACCAACAATGGTAGGGTAAGAAGCCTACCCTCTAGAGGGTAGAAAAAAAGCGAGAGAAGAGGAAGAAAAGTACCAACAATAACACTGACAGCTATCTTAGGTAGAAGAGAAAGTAGAATTTGAACCTAATGCAAAGAAAACTAAAAAAAAAAACTAGATTAGGGCGGTAGATGATGAGAGAAAAAGGAGTTTAAAAGAAAGAAAATATGAAATTGAACTCGCACAGAAAGGATACAGCATCCAAAAAGCTCTGACAAGGATCTGCATCTGTAGTGATATAGCGGCAAATGACATCTGAGGTGATTATGGGTAAAGGAAGGAGCTTGAGAGTTGGATCTGAGAGTCTAATAAATGAGGCCAAGTCAGATCTGATATCCAATAATTGAGGAACAAATGAAAAGGACATGAAATCATATGTCTGGCTGCACTTCCTCAAAGAAACTACATCCCCTGCTCAAGCCACTCACTGTGCTAACACATGCTTGGTTACATCAATATGTATGGCATTTACTATATAATCTCATAAAATCTAGTATATTGTCAGTTGTTGTCAACTGAAATATAACTTTATGTTAGTTTTCATATAGCTTTCTAAAAACAATTATACCATTGGTTTGATTTCCAGTACCCAAGAAAACATTCCAGTTTGAACAGTGTTCTACTCTGGTTAACAAATAAATACAAATATACACAAATAAATTCAGTGCTTCATAGTCCATTGTCTTTGCTACAGCTGCTAAATGTCAAGAAACAATAAAAATTGCATGTGAAAAAAGTTACAGTTGTTGTTGTGTCTTTCGGCTTATCCCGGTTAGGGGTCGCCACAGCGGAACTCCGGTCCGCTAATGTTTGGTAGTGGATTTTTACGTGCCGAGTTTCCAGCCCTGACGCACAACCTTCCATGAAGGCACGCCCATTCACGCATGCCTCCACACAGAAGACGGTCTAGCTGAGAATCGAACGGGACGTCTTGCTATGAGGCGACAACTCTACCACAGCACCACTACCGCGACTTGAAAAAAGTTACAGTAACTTCAGTTACTGAAATTTTGGAGCTGCAGGGAACCCCTGACACTGCAGATAGTATGAAAAAGAATCAGAAATATCAAAATCTTCAGCTTATAACTTCCTGCTAAATTTCAGTCAACAGAATCTACTAGATACTGACTTTAATGACTGGAGGAACTTTATGGGTCATTACATTACAACAAACAAATTTTAATTATTTTGCTATCATATTAGTAAATTTGCTCATTGGCATCTAAGAATCACTCCTACTTGAAAAGACTTGATATTAAGACAGTCTCAGAAATTTAAAATTTGTAACATGGGATATTGTTGTTAGAAATACAAGAGAAATTAGAGGAGTTACAAAAATGGGACTGTCGACTTCCAGTGATGCTGATGTAGTAAGACCTATGTAGTAGGAGTTCCACGGTAAAGAATTTAAACAACAACTTACTGTTTTTTTTTTTTTTTCTAGTGACTGCATTTGAAGTGACTGGGAGTCCGTTACATGACATGATCTGATAATAAAGCTAAAATTAATGTAGGCAAAAAAAAAAAACTGAAGAGCTGTACCTGACAAATGCAGAAGAAACAAATAAGGCAAGTGAAGAGAAGTGTCAGAGCTGTCCGAATGCAAGCAGCTGGACATGCTTGCTAAATAAAGTGGCAGTGGATGTTCTTTTGGCCAATCTGAAGGAAACTATTCAAAGTCTAATAAAGTCAGCTTGCAGTTACACAGCAGAAGCTAAGGAATGTGAATCACAAACTGTATAAGCTATAAATTCTATAGAAGATTTGTGGAAAGAAAATTTGTACATGAGGGAAAAATATCAATTCACAGTGACTGAATTAGAAACACTGAAGGGCAAACAAGTAGACATGGAAAACAGAGCCTAAGTGAAAAATACCAAATCTGTGGAATGAAAAAAAAAGGCAGCAGTTAAGATTGCTTGTCTTTTGTGTAGGACTGAATTGTGCATAAGCAGATTAAAGGCTGGATGGACTCTATAGGTGATGCTCCACATATAGTGGTGAAGGAAAACAGCTGTTCCATATTTTGGTTAAGAGTAGAGTTACATTTAAAGACAAGATTCTATCACCCGTTTTAATGACGGGAAGATTGACAACCTTGGTGATTTTTATCTGAAAATGATCATTGTATAAGTATACATAGTTTTTGTCTTTTGTCAGAGAATGCCATGTACAGAAGCTAAAATTTATTTACCTGCCAAGCATGGTTTTCAGTATACTTTGCTGAGTGGATTTCAGAGATTTACTGATTCCAAGGTAATGCAATTTGTATAATGTATCAGCCTCATGGTGTAAGGCAAGAGCCAGATAATGAAGAAGTCACTGGTAATAATGAAGAGTCTGAGAAAGTGGAAAAAAGTACTGATTGCTACCTTGAATACGTAAAAATCGTTTAGACATTCAATGCAAAATGAAGACCTGGGGAAAATTTGAGAATGCATCCTGCAGAAATATTACTAAAGAGAGAATATATATACTGGAAAATTAATTTGAAGTGAACTGATGTGAAGAACTACCCCCAATGTAGTAATTAATCTCAACGACTGAAATAGCTGTAAGTGTTTAACAAAGTTCTACTTAACTATGATTGTTTTACAGGCACTATTGGTCACACTTTGTTTTTGGCACTGAACTGTGGGGAGAGCCTCTGTCTGCTTTGAAAGATGAGCTGTACTACACTGAACTGCGTTGCCAGTGGTTATCATCATCAGAGAGAGAGAGAGTTATTCATCACAAACTGCCAGCTTTTAACCTGCTGATTAAGACTGAATTTTATGCTAAGAGAATAATATATATATGTATTCTGTTGATTTGCTGCATCTTAACATTTTAAGAAGTTGCTAAAATAAATAATATTTTTGCTACATACAAAAAGACCCGCTGTAGCAACTGAAGTGTCTTTTTGAATGCAACACCTAGTCAATTTTTAAGTTGTCCAAGGCTAACTACACAGGCAAATGTTTGCCTGTAATGTTGGGTGGATATAGATTTCCTGTTCTGACTGCAGTAATGATGTCTGTAGATTAGTTTAGCGGTGAAGTTATTAAGTTACCCATTGTACTCAGTCTTGTGTTCAAGCAAACAAAGTTATACAATGAGCCTGAGCCAATTACTATGACAATAACAGTTCAGTTTGTATAGATGACGAATGCAAAACTGTACATATTTGAACAAGGGGTCACATACTTTAAATGAGGCTTAGTAGTGAACACTACAGGAGGGAGATCGTGATGCAGTAAGTTCATAAGTTCATAAATTAGTACCAGGCTACCTGCCTCGGTGGGCCATTCCAAGCATGGCCAATTACCCCATGTGAGAATTAAAACCTGCACCTTGTGCTTATAAGGTGAACACCTTAACCACTATGCCAACCTCCCAGTACATAACCCAATTGTGGAATGAGTTTTGCAATATGAAATGCAAGCGGTTTAACCAGTACAGTTAACAAGGTCACAACATTTACTTATTAAAGAAAACTTGAACCATGGGTCATTACATTACAACAGACACATTTAGAAGACAAAACAGTGCAACACATTGACTAGGGTTAATGGTCTTGGAAAATGGTTTCTTCCTTGGTAGGGATCGGGATTTGAAGAGTGATATTAGCTTTAAGGATGTGTCCCTTCACATTAAAAGATTTATTAATAGATGGAGATGGCTACATTTGAGTGAAAGATTATTTGGCAGCAACCATGTTGGCAATACACAGAGTTAACAAATAGAGTTTATGATCCCTCAGGATCTATACAGGCTGAGTTCAGAAGGATGACAAAAAATAATTGCCTTTCACTGCAGTATATATGGGTGGCTTTAGTTATGTTCAGGCACACACAACTAATGGATTTTAGCTCAGTATCTGACATTAAGTTATCTGCAACCCAATAAATATTTACACTATTCAAGTAGTTACAGATCGAGGTCACATATTGATCAGATTTATCTAACAGAAGAAGGTTACAATGCATCTAATAGTTGTTTCATATCATGCTCATAATGTAGTATGCATATGTTTGTATCATTATATCTTGAAAAACACTGAAGGCTTCTAACTAGATTTTATAAAAACTGACGCTTACAATTTGGTGTAAACACTTGATAAAGACAAATTTGATTATGTTAGGATGAAATAAACAAAAACTGGGAATAAACTGGAATCAATATTTTAACAAGCCTGGTACCCTCTTTTAATGCAAATGCTAAAACAGAAAACAAGAGCTGAGGATGCAGTGAGGTGATGTGCACTGTGGGATGAATCAGAGCAGTTTAATCCTGGAAAACAAAAAAAGTTCAGATGACTACTGCCTGTGTTGATCAGTCCCTACAGCTGAAGTTGGCAAACTGGATTATATACGATACTACAAAGTAAGTTTTTAAGCCTTATAACATTCCTTCCCCTCCAGTCATGTTGCCGACCATTTAACTTCACTAATTCTATCCTGCTCTGGCCTTAGCTCCCCACATGCAATTTTTAGGAAGGGTGGGGCAAACACCTAGCCCAATAAAGCAATTTGTAAGACCTTCTTTGATGGGCTAGCTGCATCAGTGGAGTGGAAGACCCTCAGGAAAGGCCCTTACTGAAGTCCTTTTTAATGTAGATTTCTTTCATCTTATCCTCGCACAAGTGTAATGGCAATACTTGTGTTTAAATTTATTTCTGACTCCCCTACTGACATCAAGCTTTAGGGGTTCACCTACAATCCACATCATTCATAGCCGGAGTTAGGCACCTGCTGAACAAGCTGCTGCGGGGAGCCCACAATTATCTCCCCGCATATCAGGGGCCCCACATGAAGCAGCTGCGGGTTTCTCCACCTTCTCCACTCCTTGTTCAGTGCCTCCTAGATGTTTGCATCACTGAGCGATTCACCCCCTCTCCCCCCTTTTTAAGTGATGCCTGTAAGCTGCACTCATTCAGGTCCACTTCAGTAAAGCAAAGGACATGACTGGCTGCAGCAGCCAGGGAAGTTAAGTTCTAGTTTCCTGACTGGCTACAGCAGCCAGACAGGGAAGTAAGTTGTATTTTTTTTTTATTTTACTTGTGTTTACCAGAATAATCTGACTGGCCGAAAACCCATTTTTAATCAACCTCTTAGTGCAAAAAATCTGGACAAGGCCACAAAATAGGGACATATTTTAAATATTGTTTTTATAACCTTAGAAAGTTGCTAGAATAAATGATTTTGTGCTATCATGCATTTTATGAAAGATGCGATGTCTGAAACTCAAATGACTGTCATTAGAGAAAGGTGTAGCTTTATTTTTCAGAATATCATAAACTAAATTCTTCAACTTATGCCAGGCAAATAGATATCTAGATGAAGAGAGCCCTTAGTCCAGCATCCTTTAGCAAAAGCTCTGCCGTCTTGAATGGAATACTAAGGGTCCACTCCCTGTGAATCTGGGTGACTGATATATTTACACAGGGATTCCATCAAACAGGTTAGTGTCGAGTTGATTACAAACAAAGTAGTATGGTGTATTGTTATGAAACACACACCAATATAAGACAAAACTAAAAGAATGAAGTGCCACAGATGAAATTCAAGCTCAGGTCCTACAGAATACTGTTCCACTTACACTACCAGGTGGATCACTGAAGTAGCTGGATACTTGCATTCTTACAGCACAGTAATCTCTCCCACTGGGCGTCCTACTGGCTAAGCACATAAATACTCACTGGACAGTTCTGAAGAGTGGGTGCACATATTATGAAATATTATAGCCCGACTAAGAGAAAAAGTACCTCAGCTCAGATCTGAACTCAAGCCCTTTGCTAAATGATTCTGTCATCCTCCTAACTATTCAATGCAGGTGTGAATAGATAAGGCACATCCTATGAAGTAGAATCTGAAGCACAGCACAATTTTCGTTCCTCTGTTAACCAAATATGCTTTCAATTAACTTGGATACTTTGCACTTCAAAGCAAACTAACAAGTAGAAATAATGAAGTATACTATGATCTTTGGAGCTTTTACTGTATCCTGGTATTCTGGACTAGTTAATTTTTGGCATTCAGGCATTGTCTCCTTTGGAACACAGCATAGTCAGAAGGATCTTGTTGTTGTTCTTACAGTAAGCAGGATGTTTACATGCTACATTTGTAACAGAAACAACTTGGATATCACTTTGTGTTACGCCTGCTGAGTGATGCTGTAAGCATAAGTAAAACACCTGCCTACCTCTAGCTGTACATGCCTCAGGTAAATTCACTGATACTCTTCCTTGATTGTCCTTAATTTATAGCTAGATATATATCTCAGTACAACTCTATAGGGTCTCATTCAGTTTGCAAGTCTTTTAAAAACATTTTATACTGCCACAAATTCAGCTGCTTGACTGGAGACTTAGCTGGATTTCCTTCTAGAGCATCTACAGCTTAAAATTCATCCATCTGTGAGCATCATGCAATCTACTAAGACTTTAACCTGTTGAATACCCATGCCTGGAAGAATCCATTGTATTATGGTATACAGAATAGTACATGGCAGTTTTTTTTGGTGTTGTAATTAATATTACTGATTTAAACTGTCATAACTGCTTTAGTTACATTAGCGTAGTCTGCATAAAGGTCTGTCACTGTGATTTGCCATGTCTATTTAGAACTAATTTCTCTATCACTGATGTCCAATGTTGACATTGTTTCTTCTGAAACTTTTCCTATGACTGTAACTATACTGTTTTGACAATTATTGTTCTCAGCCATATTTAAATACTCTAAGTCAAATAGTATAATTTATGTAACTGTAATGTACGCAAATGTCAAACTGCATAGTAGAATCCGTTTTATACTGTATAATTTAACAACTATAAAGCTGTTACTGTAAAATTTGAAAACTGTGTATTTTTGCCTATAGTGAGCCCAGATCATGACTGAAAAGGGTCTTTGAACTAGCTCATCTACCTGGTCAACTAACATAAATAAATAAATACATTACTTAAGTTAAGAAACTCTAGTCCTTAACATTTTTTATTTTTTGCTGTATTTGATCCTGTATTGCTTGAAGTGCTACAACTGTAAGTGTTTGTATACTACTTGCATAGTCATTAACACTTAGAATGAAAGGGACAGGTTTGTGACCTACTACTAACCAAGGCTCTGGTACAAAATACCTATGTACAGGAGCATAAACAAGTACAGAGAAAAGGGCACACCATATTATATAAATATTAAAAATTATTTACTTATTCTGTGCAATAAGTCATGTTCAAACTTAAATTTTAAAAATCACCAACACAAACACACACATATATATAATTACAAGAAAAACCTAGCTAAGCTAGAGTTTTCACTGTGTGCTATCTTAAACCTCCTGTAATAGACACCCATGGGATATATGCAAATGATCCCTTAAGGACATCAAGTGTTTCAGCTGTACGGCTTCTGAATGTCCATGATCTTTTACTTTTTAAGTCTTTGTAGACACATTCAGGCCAATAAAGCCAAACTTATGACCTTGTCAGCACAGCATAAGTGGATTGTTTGGTTATACGTTAAAAACACAGGGTCATTACACCCAGCTGATGTCCATAACCATTAAGGTGTCTGCAAGAAGGCAGAGCAGGGAGGGTGAAAAATCATCAGAGAGGAAGAGAAATGCACGAGTTTTAGGTAAATAGTTGAGGGGAACAGACATAGTATAAACTAGATGCAAGTGTAGGGAATTTTGAAGGACAGATGTGAAGAAAAGGGAAGAGGTTAAGAGGTAAAGTAGAAAGTAATGTTGTTAGAAATGTATGTGATGGAAAAGGAATGGGAGAACAGTGGGTAGATTAGTTGGGCAGTGGAAAGGCTTCATCCCAGTTGATTGAAACACAAAATGTATTTTCAGATTCTATAAGAACCACCGATAAAGCTCACTCAGTGCATGCACACACACTGCTAGCCCACTTAGATCATACCAGCCAAATCCCCACACGATCACAGTCTCTCTCTCATACACTTGCATATGTACATACATACACACACTGGAAACACCTATAGGCACATATCACAAGCAGCCACAGCACAACCCATAACCACTTTTCTAAATTCATACGTGTGCAGCCAGACATAATAAGCTACACACACCAGAAATAAGCATTTGCACACATGCCTGCATGTATATATCAATCACAAACACAATAAAGAACACTTGATGTCCTACCATTTCTAATAACTTCTAATAAGACACACATGCTCACAAACTCACACACAGACACGCTGAACATTTGGGTCTATATTATTTCTTTGAAACATGTCTCCATCGAACGGTTGTTCACTGATCACTACCCATCGAGCAGCCATTCCATGAAAGTTACAATCATCAAACTTCTTTCCTGGGGAAAGAAAATACTTGGCCACCACAGCAACTGTAACACGAACTACATAATTTTATACTCACGAAGGTGGGGGACTTCACAACCTACACCCCCTACTTATATAAACCTACTCCGAGATCACACTACAGTGGGGGAAAGGGCTAATTCAGGATGCTGGCCACCTAGTTATTTTCCCAGGGGAAAAACTTAGATGTAGTGATCCTTTGCTGAATGCAGCATTCGATGTAGTTGTGTCGATGAATAAGGACTCGATGGAGATGTCTTTCCTGGAAATAATACAGACCCGGACTTTCACCACACATACAGAATGGTTTTGACTCCTACATCACAAACACTTTAGGCACTGCTTTATACATTGCCCTTTGACTACATAAACACCCTCTTGGGACCTAAACACTGCTGGATACCACACCTCTTGAACACCCAGCAAACCCACCCTTACAGAAAACACTCCTCTACACCCTTAAACACTTATTCAAACTCTCTGACAAGCAGACAGAGGGAGAGAGAGGTGTTGTGCTCTCACATGCAAAAATCTGAAACACATCCTACATAGCAAAGAAACTGTTTTGATCAACTGGGGATTTGACTGAACAGTTTAACTTGCCTATAGGCATATCCATGCTCATCATGCAATGTTCATAGGTAGGTACTAGGTTATCGGGCCTGGGGCCTATATAAGCCTAGCCAAAAATGTTCCCCTGACTTTTGCCACCCAAGAAAGTTATTTTCCTGTGCCCTTGTCTAGCAGAGCCACAGAAGTGATCCCCAGGGTGAATTTCCTATTTCCCATCCAATTGTCGAGATTTTTCTTAAAGAGGGCTAATGAGGAGTTTTGCTTGACATGAATGGGTAGTCTGTTCCAGAGCATGGGAAGTCTCTGGGACAGGAATCTATCCCTCCAGCATGTTTTGTTTGTTGTGGTGGCAAGGTTTAGGTCCCTGGAGCGTGTGGCTCGGAGGGATTGGAGTTTCTTTAAGTGTAGCATGTCCAACAGATCTGGGTTTGACATGGCTTTGTATGCTTGGCAGAGGTTGCCTCTGAGTAGGCAATAAGCGACGGAGTAGAGCTGGAGTTTTTTGAGATGGTCTGCATATGGCATCTGTTTGAGGCTGGTAATCCTCTTAGTGAGGTATTTCTGTGGCCATTCTAGTTGTTGTAGATGTCTTGCAAGGTATATGCAAAACGGGGTGTTGTTCTCTATAATGGGTCTGATGAGGGATGAGTAGAGAGAAAGTACAGTTGTGTACACTTACCATAAATGTAGATATTCGAGTGTCTTCACTGTTGCAGTCATGACTGTAGGGTTCTCCCCTGCTGGCAGGCAGTCCTCGGTCGGCCAGAATCCCAAAGTCTGGGTCTGGCATCGGCTGCTCGGCCATGCTCCCTGACGTCAGAGCGCCAGGAGTACAAAGCTGGCAGCCGACGCCATGTTCTCCAGTTTTTCTTGCCCCAGATGTCAGGTGTTCTAAAATGAGTAAAATCCCATACCCTTTGCAAATACACCTCAGAAGAAGGGTGAAGAAGGGAACCACACAAAAGAAAAAAATAAGAGGGGACAGGAGGGAGGGTAACCCAGACTGCAACAGTGAAGACACTCGAACATCTACATTTATGGCAAGTGTACACAACTGTACTATGTTCATCGTGTTTCACTGTTGCAGTCATGACTGTAGGGTTGAATCCCAAAGCAGAATAAAAGGGAGGTGGTCATAAAGTAGAGGGGGCAGCTAAAAGGCCCTACAAGACTGCGGAAGCAAAGCCTGCCCTAGACTTAGAGTAGAGAGGTACATTGTAGTGCTTAGAAAAAGTATGCACTGAACTCCAAGTTGCAGCTTCCAAAATGTCTTTGGTAGGAACTCCCCTGAGGAAGGCAGCTGAAGTGGCAGCAGCTCTGGTAGAGTGAGTCCTTATACTCCCTGGGATTTGCTTTCCATGGAATAACAAAATCTGATTCCATGAGCAATCCATTTTGAAATGGTCTGTTTTGAAATGGCTTTACATTGGGAACTTGAAGCATAAGAAACAAACAATTGCTCTGATTTCCTGATGTCCTTGGTTCTGTCCAGGTAAAAACGTAGTTGTCTGTGTACATCCAAGGAATGCAAGATCCTTTCCCCCCTATTTTGAGGACTGGGGAAAAAAGTTGGCTGGTGAATAGTTTGATTTAAAGCCACTTTGGAAACCACCTTAGGCATGAAAGTAGGATTAGTCCTTAAAGACACCCTGTCTTGGTGAAAAATAATATAAGGTTCCACAGCCATGAGAGCTTGCAACTCCAAAACTCTCCTGGCAAAGGTCAGAACTAACAAGATGGCTGTCTTCCAAGATAAAACCTTGATGTCAGATGTGGCAGCAGGGTCAAAAGGAGGTAAGGTGAGTTTTTCCAAAACATAGTTGAAATCCCAGGCAGGAATGGGTGGAGATCTAGGGGGCCTTAAGTTCTTAGCTCCTCTGAGAAACTGTCTCATGAGCTGGTGGGAAAAGATTGGTATTATAATGAGCAGAAATAGCAGAGGCATGTATCTTTGTGGAAGAAAAAGAGAGACCCTTATGTAAGAGGTCTGTCAGGTAAAGTAAAATCAGAGGAATGTTAGGAATAAGAGGATCCGAATCCTGAGCCTGCATCCAGGTGCAAAATCTTTTCCATTTTCCTGCATAAGGTTTTCTAGTGCTAGGACGTCTGGCTTCTAAAATGACATCCATAACCTGCTTGGGTAGGAGAGAATGAATCATAGACCCTGGATTAACCAGGCCGCCAGGCTGAGAGTTTTGACATGGGAGTGCAGAACCTGACCCTGGTGTTGGGACAGAAGGTTCGGAGTCTGAGGTAAAACCCAAGGGGGCTCCAGAGAAAGGTTTTTCAGTGTTGGGTACCAAAACTGTCGAGGCCAATTTGGGGCCAGCAAAATTATCATCTTGGGCTTGTCCTGTTTGATCTTTAATAACACCCGTGGAAGAAGAGGTAGAGGCAGGAAGGCATACCCCGAGAGGTTTCTCCAACTGAATGATAGTGCATCCATTTTCCAAGCTAGTTCGTGGAATGTCCTTGTGCAAAAAATCTGTAGTTGAGGATTGAGGTGGGATGCAAAGAGGTCTATGTGAGGACATCCACAGACTGCTGTAATCATCCTGAATATTTCGGTGTCCAACATCCATTCGTGTGGGTCTGACAGGTTTCTGCTCAGACTGTCTGCCAGGATGTTTTGCTTCCCTGGTAGAAACTGAGCTTGAAGGTCCAGTTTGCAAGCTAGAGCTGTGTTCCATAGATTCATGGCTAGTCTGCAAAGGGGATAGGAATGTGATCCCCCTTGCTTGTTTATGTACCACATAACTGTGGTGTTGTCTGTCCGTATCAGTAGTTGTCCTGGTTGCAGAAGATTCCTGAAGGCCAATAGAGCATTCTGAACGGCTAACATTTCCTTTAAATTGATATGCAGCTGCTTCTGATCCTTTTTCCAAAGGCCCTGCAGACAGTTGCCCTGCAAATGGGCTCCCCATGCATAATCTGAGGCGTCCGTGGTTACTATCTGACTGGCTGGAGGCAGACTGAAGGCTTTCCCTTTGTTTTGAGTACATGGCTTGGACCACCAAAGGAATTCCTTTTGAAGACAAGGCAGGACGGTGATCGGTATGTCTAAACTGTGGCAATGCTGAGACCATACACTTTTTAGGTACCACTGTATTTTCCTCATATGTAGTCTTGCATATGGTACGAGAAGGATGCAGGAGGCCATGTAACCCAAAGCCTGCAGGAATTTCCTTGCAGATAGCTGAGTTAATGATGCCACGGTTTTGAAAGTTGAAGCCAGCTGTAATTGTTTTTCGTACGTCAGAAATGCCATCTGGGTTGTTGTTTAGAAGAGCACCCAGAAAATGGGTTGTTGTGTTTAGAAGAGCACCCAGAAAAGTTATCTGTTGTGAGGGTGTCAAATTTGACTTTTTTATGTTTACAGTGAATCCCAGGAACTTGAGAAGTTTCTGAACAAATTTTAGATGCTGGAGTAAGACATCCTTGCTGTCTGCCTGAATAAGACAGTCGTCCAGATAAGGGTAAACTTGAATTCCCTTGAGTCTGCAATAAGCTACTACTGGAGCCAGGCATTTGGTGAAGACCCTGGGAGCAGTAGACAATCCAAAGGGCAGCACAGAGAATTGATAGTGCCTCGATCCGGCCTTGAACCTGAGGTATTTTCTGCACTCCTGCCTAATGGGAATGTGTAAATAAGCCTCCTTTAAATCCAAAGTTACCATCCATGCATTTTTGGTCAGCATTGGAAGTAGCTGCTGTAGAGTAAGCCATCTTGAATTTTGGTATCTCAAGAAAAGTGTTCAAGACTGACGGATCCAGAATGGGTCTCCATGAATTTTGCTTTCTGGGGACTAGAAAGAGCCTTGAGTAAAAACCTTGTCCCATTTCTGAAAGTGGAACCAGTTCTATGGCTTTCATAGCCAAGAGGGCTTCCACCTGGTTTAAGGCCTCTAACCATTGATGTTTTGGTAGATCCGGCCATCCGCTTGGTCTTGGTAGGGTATGAAAATGGAATTTGTAACCTCTTGAAACCACATCCAGAACCCACTTGTCTTGGGTTATAGGAGTCCAATTTAGGTGAAAAAGAGAAAGTTTTCCTCCGAGAGGGGCTTCCAGGCAAGAAGTTCCTGCAGCCCAACAGAGGGAGTCATTGAGCCTGTTTTCTATGAGCTTGCAACCTGTCCTCTCCTCCCCTAGGGGTGGAAGCAGTCCATTGTCTTGGTCTATAAGAGGCTTGCGTTTGGGGCCTTCCTCGGGAGCGTCTGTATCTACCCCTCTGAGGCCTGTCTGAATTGGGAAAGGACCAATTTTTAGTAGGCCAATTCCTACTAAATCTGGGTGGCTGTACTTGTAAGAAATCCTTAACCGTTTGCATGGATTTCGCCTTGTCCTCCATCTTCTTTATCACCTCTTCAGCCTTAGATCCAAACAAAACATTATGCTGAACAGGAGCATCCAATAACTTAGCTTTTACTTGATCTGGAAAGTTTTGTTCCTTTAACCAAGCATGCCTTCTAATGACTGTGCCAGAGGCAGCAGCCCTACAAGAAGCCTCCAAGGCATCAAAACCACAGTGTAAACCATGCTTCCCAACTTGATCAGTGGCATGCATTAAGTCATGTAATTCCTTATCATCTGCACAAGCGGAAATGGAAGTTAGCTTTTGTTTCAAAACAGACAGAAGAAATTGCTGGTATTTCAGCATATGAAATTGACAGTTTAAAGCCCTAATAGATAAAGTTGCAGAAGTGTATACTTTTTTGCCCCATCTTTCTAAAGATCTGGAATCCTTCTCAGTGGGAATGGGGTTTTTAGCAGTAGCGGCCTTAACCCCCTTAGGGCCCTGAAAAATGGTTTCAGGATCAGCAGTAGGATTCTTGTATAAAAACTGGTGGGAATCAGGAACCCTATAATATCTGTCTGGCTTAACAGGAGCTGGAGGAAAAGAGTCAGGAGTTAAGTTAGCCTCCGAAAAAGCATCATCCACAATATCCAAAATAGGAGGGATAGCCAGGGGTCTATGTTGGGGAAGAAGAAGAAAATCCCTAAGTCTTTTCTTAGATTCCGAGTACTCCTGCCCTTCCCAGTGAAAATGTTCCCTCATTTCATGTAAAGTTTCCCCAAAAAAAAAATCCTCAGGGGGAGAAGCTGAAGGAATGGATTCCTCAGCATCAGAATCCTCATAAGGAGGGAAAGAATAATCCTGGTCAGAAGAAGAAACTGAAGAAACAGAAGCCTGATCAGAGGAGTCATAATACAATTCCTGCCTTGGCCTTTTATCTGGAGGGGGATGTGAACCCCTAATCATAGTAAGTCAGTCCTCCGCCATCTTAAGTAACTGTTTCTGAGACTTGGGTCCTGGATCAGAAGAGGCCTGGGCTGTAGGCTTTGATTTGGAAGGAGTCTTTGCCTTTGTCTTTGGCTTTGCCTTTATTAGAAGCTGAGTAGGCCTGAAAACCACTTCGGAAGCCGGTACATGCACAGCGGCTCTGGACCCATCCGAAGGAACATTGTCCGAAGGTCCTGCAACTGAAATATTCAAAGGCCTAGTTTGCTCCTCGTGGGAGTCCGTTTCGGCCATCAGTTCCGAAATGGCGGACGACAGGGGCTGCAAAAGCGCCTCACTGATGACGGCCGAACCTGAAGCTCGCTCTGCTTGTACAATATCGTCTGATTTGGACCTCAGAGGCCTGTCTTTATCCTTGCGTCATTTGTGAACTCCGGTAGCCGGAAGCGTGTCAGATGACATTTTGTAATTAAAACGCCTACCGAAGTAATGAAATGCAAAATCGTACCTTCGTTTAATCGTACGCCGATTAAATCTAGCACAAAACCGACAACTAGCTACGTCGTGGTCAGGGCCTAAGCAAGGAATACAGTAAGAATGAAAATCCTTATGAGGTATTTGCTTCCCACATGAAATACAATTATTAGCTTTTTCTGACATCGGACTGGAACAAGAAAAAAGTTTCCCAACGGGGTACTTGGCTTTGAGTAGGAGAAGAAAGTCTTCGGACTGAAGTACGTTTAGAAAAAATTGTCAGGAGTCAGCCAACCGGCACTTGTGAACTGCTATCACCGCACGGCAAGAAAGACTAGAGAACATGGCGTCGGCTGCCAGCTTTGTACTCCTGGCACTCTGACGTCAGGGAGCATGGCTGAGCAGCCGATGCCGGACCCAGACTTTGGGACTCTGTCCGACCGAGGACTGCCTGCCGGCAGAGGAGAACCCTACAGTCATGACTGCAACAGTGAAACACGATGAACATCAATGACCTTTTTCTGGAGGTGAACCCCTTTGTGATGAGGTGTGCCATGTAAAAGGAGAGGCTACTGTCCACCTGTGTCCAAGGTCTCTTATCACACTTTTGGTGTTTAGTAGGCTACTGCCTATGTAGTAGTTCATGGGTACAGTGTTTTTTCCAAAGGGGATGACAATACACTTCTTGGCATTGAGCTTGAGGCCATGACTTTGACACCAAACATCAGTCTCAGTGAGGCCCCTTTGTAGAATGTCCACATCATTAGGCGATTCTATTATGACACCTAGTTTGCAGTTGTCTGCGAACTTCATTACCCAAAGACCTGTTGTATTAGCCTGGACTTCTGAGAAGTAGATGCCAAACAGGAGAGGACCCAGGACTGAGCCCTGTGGTAGTCCAGTTGTCACTGGTCTGAAGTTGGATTTGGAGTCGGCTACTTTCACTGTGTGGGTTCTGTCAGTGAGCCAGTTGGCCACCCATCTTGTGACATAGGGATTTATAACCAGTGTAGTGAGTTCATCTATAATTCCAGAGTGAGGGGTGGTGTCGAAAGCCTTGGCGAGGTCAAGATAGGCTGTGTGCACCACCTTACCCTCGTCCACGGCTCTGGTGACTGCTTCAAAGAAGTCAATCAGGTTTAAGAGACATAACCTACCTTTTACAAACCCAAACTGAGTGGGGTCCAGAGTTTGGAGGTTACCTTTGTCCTTGTTTATAAACTCCAAGATGATACGTTCCATGGCCTTGCAGACCAGGCTCGTCAGGCTAATGGGGCGGTAGTTCCTGGGGTCCGTGGTGGCGCCCCCTTTGTGGAGTGGGATAACCATCACTGTGTGCCATTCAGTAGGCACAAAGCCTGAAGTGAGGCTATGATTGAACATGGTGCTTAGGTGGGGTGCCAGTTTGTTCTACTATTCGTGTAGAATGCAGCCTGAGATGTTGTCAGGTCCCATGGATGTTGTGTTTTTGGCTTTGGAGAGTGCGGTCTTTACTTGTGCAGCCATGATTACAGGGGCTTTGCATTCTTCCGGTATAGTGATGGGCCCTTTGAGGGGTGAGGGGGGGGGTGAAGTCTGCACTGAACCTATCTGCCAGGATGTTGGCAATATCAGTTGGTTCTGTATATCTAGTGCCATTTGCTGTATCTCAGAGCAGATCTGAGTGTCGCCACTGAGATTCTTGCCATAGCTGTAGAATGCTTTGTGGTTGTCTTTAGAATCAGTGGCGATTTTATTTTCATAACTAGTTTTGGAGGATTTTATGAGGGATCTCAGCTTCTTACTGAGGCTGACCAGGGAGTTCCTGCAATCAGGGGATTTTACTCTCTTTTGCAACAGCTTCTTCCTTCTGTTGTAGAGTTTATGGCAGGGACCACCAGATTGGCTTCCTTTTTGTGAAAGATAGTGTCTTGGTTCTGTTGGGGATGGCGCAATCCATGCACTCGCATATGTCCTTATACAGTGCATTTGTGCAGGATTCAGCAGTCGTACCTCTATTTTTCATCTCTATGGGTGTTGTAAAGCTTGCCACTTCTGTCTTAAAAAGCACAAAGTTGGCTTTGGAGAAGTTTTTTACAGTGGTTTCCTTAATGGGGGTGGGGTGGGGGTGGGATATTGATGTCTAGGGTGATTAGCTTGTGGTCGGATATGACCAGCAAGGAGTTGACCTCTGGCATGGAACATGAGTTAGATGAGTAGTTTTCCCAGTTGATGGTGGGGTAGCTGAACTCGCCCATTATTAGGGTATTGGGCTGTACCTTAATATTACCCAGTATATCAAGAAAAGTGGAGTGAGCATAGAACACTACTACGCTAACTGCCCTCATGGATGGTTTTAAGCTTGGCCAATTACCCCATGTGAGAATCAAACCTTGCACCTTGTATCTGTAAGGCAAGCACCTTTACCATTATGCCACCCTTCCACCCTTGCAAATGTCCTGAGATTTTAAGACACAAATCTGCTATGTTTCCTCTAAAAGCTGAATAAAACAATTATTTTGCATGTAAAGTAACTTACTATTAAATGAAACAATAGAAGCAATTTAGATTAATATATTTTGCATTTGTTGACCAGGATAATCTATCTGAGCAACTGCCCCTTTTCAGTGGAGGCTTGGGAAGAAAAATCCATGAAAACAACAAAAATGTCATAAACAGGATTAAAACCAACAGTTATAAAGAAATAATGTATTACTGTTCTTTATATCCCTCCTTGTTGCAATACAGCTGTACTGGAAGATAGCCTACATTGGATATCCATAACATTTCCACAAGAAATAACATTACTAGGTGATGTGAATGTCATTTGGTTGGACATGACCTCTAACTCCTCTATATCTAGCATGAACTTACATGGGTTCACACAACTAATTAACAACCCCACACATCATGGCAAGACATCTAATTCTCTATTGGACTGGATCCTAGTATCAGACCTCAGGAAATACTGCAACAGGTAGAACATCGGACTTTCTCAGTGATCATCTCCCAATCTATATGACTAGACATATCACAAACACAGTTAAACTGCATAATTACAAAATGACGTGTAACCTTTCTAAGTTTAACTCAAAAATATTCATTACTACACTATCATCTATTAAATGGGTCTTCATAAAAATCCTCCGCTTAGACAATGCTGTAATTTCATTCAGTATAACTTTCCTAAATATCCTAAATGGACTTGCACCTCCTAGAAGGAACAGACTGAAAACAAATAATGCAACTTGGCTATCAAAAAAGAGAAAAAAATGCTAATGCAGGATATTGAAAAAGCATGGAAAGAATTACAACAAATTAAACACCTCAATATCTTAAAACCTTCAGAATGCTTCACAGTTAGACTAAAAAGCAAATAAATGAAGACAAAAAACTATACTATAATAACTTTCAGAATAATACTAAACATAGCCCTAAAATTTTTGAACACCCATTAAAGAAATCTTACATCTTGGCCAAATATTTAACCCAAACCCCTCTCCAGATAACTCTTCACTTGAAACTGCAACACAGTTCAACTTTTATTTTATATATAGTATAGCATCTCTAAGGATTCCTCAACATCTAATCCCTTCCCTGCCCGGCAGCCATGTACACTTTCACCTTCAAGCCTGTGCCCACATCCTATATAAAACTACTCAAACTTAAATTGTGCTATTCTTCAGCTGATGACCTTCCAAGCAAGTATCTAAAAGTAGCACGCAACAGCATTGCCTATCCTGTCTCAATACTTGTAACTAGATCTATCCAGGAATCCCACATTCCCTCTCTCTGGAAAAAGTCACACATTATCCCTTTGCACAAAGGAGGATATTCAGCAGACATTAATAACTTTATCCCTATAGCAATCTTATCTCCCCTCACCAAAATACTTGAAAAATGTACTCAAAAACAACTGCTAAATCATCTGCTGCAGGAAGAACTCCTATCCCCTACACAACATGGCTTCCATCCTTCCCACAGTACTAGTACTGCAAAGATATTTAAAGTTAGAGATAATAGCAAACTAATCTCTTCCTTATTTCTAGACTTGTCTAAAGCTTTTGACACAGTCTATGACTGCAAACTCTTACTTCAATTGTCCTCACTAGGTCTCTCACAGCCCACCTTTTGTGGTTCAAACGCTACCTGTCTAATAGGTATCAGCCAGTAAAATGGCACTCCACACTCTCTTCTTACCTCTCAGTCACCATTGGTATACCACAAGGCTCTATCCTTGGTTCCCCTTCTCTAACATTTTCACCAACAACCTCTATACTTCCACAAAATAAGCCACCCTAATACAATATGAAGATGATTCCACCATCATTTGCACATCTGACAACATGGTACACTTCCAAAAAATACTCAGAAAGCTTTAGCAGCCACTGAAATATGGCTTTGTAACTCACAGCTCATGTTCAACCCAAAAAAGACCAAATGACTACCTTTCCCTCCAATCCCTCTCATGAAAAAACAAAATTTAAAGTCCTCTCTCTTGATAATACAACCACTGAAGTTGCTTCTCACAGGAAACTATTAGAGGTAATAGTGGATGATAGTCTTAACATTTGACCTGCTCATACAAAATGACACAAGATAAACTCATCAAAAACTAGGGATGGTTTTCAGAGCCAAAAACGTTCTCACTGACGCAACTAAAACTACACTTGCCACTATTTATTTCCTCCCCACACTTCAAAAACTAGGGATGGTTTACAGAGCCAAAAACGTTCTCACTGACGCAACTAAAACTACACTTGCCACTACTTATTTCCTCCCCACTCTTCTTTATGTCATTCCCATCCTTATTAACCTCCAGGCTTCACAAAAATTTAAATTTGAATGATGTTATAACAAAGTTGTTAAATTTGCAGCACATAGCCCTTTCATAACCCACCACTGCATAGCACTGAAAAGTCTAAAGTGGTTAGAACTGTCACATCAACTAACATATACAAAACTTCTTACTACCTATAAAATTATCCAGCATCCACCTAACTGTCCAGCACTAAAAACCTTCTACACAACTATGTTCCCAGTTGGTTATTATGATCAAGAGACCAAAAACTCCTGTTTGTCTACAGACTTAGCAAATCTGCTGGGCATTGTCTTGCGCTCGTACAAGGTGGCTAAGGCCTGGAACTCCATACCTGTATCCATCAGATCTATACCCTCTCATATTTCAAAGCCACTATGAAAGACTTCCTAGCTAACATCTGGGTCTATTCTTGCTCAAAACCAGGATAAACTATACCTCTAAAAGTGAACAAGTACCTTTTCATTCCTTTTACTGCTTTACTCTCCCTTTTTTACTTACTTCCTTACTGCTATCTAATTATCTTCCCTTACTTTCTCTCTAACTATATCATTAACTTGTTTTTCCCTCACTTCATATTTCAATTCCTGTTTGTAATAGACTAAGTTACCTTTCATTTCTCTACAAACTGTCTAAAATGTCTCTAAATATTAAATGATTGCCACATACCTAATATCAACTCTTAACCAACATTTTTACATTATGTCTAATTTTTTATAATTATTTAAACTGCAGATGTTTTTATTTTATTTTTGAAGATTGCATAATTATTTTTATTAAATGTTTTGTATTAATTTGCAGCTTTTTCTCCCTGGGCCTCCACTGAAAGTGGGCTTCTACCCAGTCAGACTTGCATGTAAATCAAATGGCAATCAATCAATCAATAAATAAAACCACAACAAAAACACTGTTAACTATTGCAAAGCCTAAACATAAGAAGTCAATATTTACTACAAAGCTAGAAATAAAGCAAGTAAATTTGATACATATATAGAAAAAAATTCAAAGTACAGGGTGGAGTTCAAGTGTACATGTCCACAAATTAGATATACAAGTATTGGTTCAGTTTTTTATGAATACACAGATTAAACATACAAGTATTGATTCAATTTTCTTGCATATCTCTAATGAGGCTAAATGTAAGTAGATTTTGTCAGAAAAATAAAATTTGACTTTGTAAAGTACAATTAGGTTAGGAAAAAGAATCAGAGGAATATAAGAGAATGTTATTTTTTTATTCTGTCAAAAGAGTGATGTGAGACAGTAATTTATGTTGTATAAATACAGTGTGTCTGGCTGTGTACAACAAAAGAACGACTGTGCAGTATTGTGCTGGTTT
Organism: Protopterus annectens; assembly: GCF_019279795.1. Lineage (NCBI taxonomy): Eukaryota > Metazoa > Chordata > Ceratodontiformes > Protopteridae > Protopterus > Protopterus annectens. Next base: position 627,754,033 of record NC_056747.1, read on the forward strand.
TGAGCAGGAATACAGCCAGAAGTTGCTTAAATGGTTTCAGTTTGTTTACCTGTTTTAACTAAATTAGGATAGTATTCTAAAGTCTTGAGACAGTCCGAACAGAACGAATCCTTTGCAGTATTGTACTATTTAGTAGTTATAAGTAGGAAATTTTTGCTTGAGCATAAATCCTGCTTTAGTAAATACTGTTGTAAGGTATTAAAAGGAAGGTCAGTCTTCAGGTTTGCAGATTAGGTAATGGGTAGTTATAATCAGGATAGCGACCGGGGAATGCCAGTGCATTAGTTGCATCTTTAATACAATCATTTGAATGCAGCTAGAGTGGTTGGTTTCAGATTTCAAAGAGTTTTTTTTTTTTTATTAAGGTTGGGAAAGGCTGAAATGTGAATGTAGCCGATTGTTAAGTTCTACAGGGACAGAGACATGACATGGGCAGCTGCCCTTGAGTAAAAACAGTACTGTTTATATGAAATGAATATCAAACTACATGCATGAGCTTTTACTCAGGCAAATAAAAGTGTAACCCAGTCCGATATACTGATTGTGGGAATCGTTTGTCTTGCAAAATCTTAAGCTGGGCATTTGAAAAGATGGAAACAATAGTCACATATGATAGAGTAGGTCAACCAGGAGATATGAGGTAATTTCACACATTAGCAAAGCATTCTGAGGAAATGGGAGATAAATTATTGTGAAAATCAACAATTTAATCAGTAAGGGAAAGGTCTATATATACACCAGTTAAGACATTCTAGTAAAGTATGCTTTACACAAATCAGACTGAATCAGTGCTAAAACACTATTTCAGTATTCTAATGCCGCTAAGTGTAGCCATTGATTCAAAGCACTGCCACTTCAAGCAGATGCAGAGGTGAAGTACATGAAAGTATGACGTCTTGGCCCTAATATACTCACAGCTACATCTATGTTGTCTGGCGTCCTCCTCAGCTTTGCTGCTCAGCAACTGTAGCAAACTGCTTCTTACAAATGTAAAACAGCAATTTGATAAAATTAAAATACAAAATACCACATATGATGTGCGTCAGTCATAGGATCAGGAACATGGGCAGCTGCTGGCTATCGACTAGGAGGTCATTTCAAGCCTAGCTGTTTCATCCCAATGTAATACCACAGTTACTCTGGTCAATACCCAGGACTGTATTTATTAGTGACTACCCATGTCCAGGAGGGTTGTGGTGCCCCATCCACTCGTCCAGGTTCCTTTTGAACAGTGTCATAGAGGTGCTCTGCTTCACATGAATTTGCAGTCTATTCCAAAGATGCGGCAGTCACTGGGAGACAAATCTGTCCCACCAGCACGTCCTATTCAAGTCAGAGGCCATATTTAGGTCTTTGGAACAGGTAGCTCTAGTCCCGTTTGATTTAATGATGTGCAGCAAATTCATTAGGTTTGGGTTGGACATTGCTCTGTAAGCAAGGCAGAAGTCTCCCTAAAAAGTCTATACAATACTGAGTATAGTGACAGGGACTTTACTCAATCTGTGTAAGGCATGTGCTGTAGTCCCTTGATCTTAGTTAGAAACCTCTGAGGTCTCTCCAGTTGCTGCAGGTGCTTTGTATAGTACATGCGAAAGGAGCATTATACTCGATTATGGGCCTGATTCATGACGAATATAGAGGGGGTTATAACCTCCTTTGTTCTAGAGGCGATGCTTTTGCTAATCAAGTGTGCTACATAGAAAGCCTTCCTTACTACAGCCGAGACACAGTGGTCAAAGTTAAGGTCACAGTCTACTTGTGATCCCAGATCTCTTACAACTTCGTAGGTTCATAGGGTATTGTTGTTAATTTGATAGTGTCATTGTTTTTACAGACGGGAATGATGATGCATTTCTTTGCATTCAGTTTGAGACCATGATTAAGACACCAGTCATCGGTCTGTGTAAGACCCTCCTGCAGTATACTGACATCATTTGGGGATTCAATAATTGCACCCAGTTTGCAGTCATCCTCAAACTTGGTCAGCCACACAGCCCCTTAGTTTTGGTCTGAACTTCTGAGAAGTATATACCAAACAGAAGGGGGCCCAGCACTGACCCTTGTGACTCCCCAATGGTGACAGGTCTGCTGGTTGATGTGCAGCCACCCACTTTGACAGCGTGTGACTGGTTTGTGAGCCATTTGGCATCATGACCTCAAATTCAGTATCAGCATTCCTTTTTCAATGCTGGCACTGCACTACCACATAATCAGCATCTTATGATCATGCCTCCTAACTCTTTGCCCTGCCTTACCTACGCCAACTAGTCACACTACAAAGAAAAAAATGCAGACTGAAAAATAAAACCTTAAATGTATGGCAGCCCCCGTCAGACCACTTCAGTGTGTGATAAATGATAAAAAAATGCTAACTACCAAGAATGGTGCAAAGGGTTTAACATAACATAAGACAATGATGTAACAAAATATGTATGCATGCTTTGTTCATTTGCTAGGTTGAGCTTACCTTTCACATACACATACAAGTTGTGCTATACAACAGCATGCCTGCTTCTGTACCCAGCCTCTATTTTGTGTCAACACAGAATCAACCCCCCCCCCCCCCCCCAGGGGAAGATCATTCACCAAGTGTTCTCCCATGGGTAAATCCTCTGGTGTCATAGGTTTAGTTCTGAATTTGGATCACAGGCAGATGCCCTGCTTCTGGGGTAACTGGTTGGCACACTGTTACCTCAGTCAGACGAGCATGTTCAAGTGAATCTGGTCCCTATCCATTTCTTGAACTGTTACACTATGTTATTTTTTGTAATTACGGAATTGGACGGCACAGTGTTGCAGTGGTAGCACTGTTGCCTCACAGCAAGAGGTTCTCTAGTTCAATTCTCAGCTTAAGTGCCTTCTGTGTGGAGTCTGCATGTCCTTTCTGCATTCATGTGGGTTTCTTCTGGGTGGTCTGGTTTCCTCCCACGTTACAAAGACATGCGTCTGGAGCATTTCTCCCCGGGCCTCCACTGAAAATTGGCTTTGTTCCAAGTCGGACTTTCCCAGTTAACAAATGTAAAATAAATAAATTATATTACTTTTTACTTTACAGATAGGTTGTATATGGCAAGACATACTAAATATACTGCAGATGGAGTGAAAATAAAAAAATAAAAATGTACTCTTACTTAACTCTCTAGCTGCTTTTAATATCCAAACTAATGTCTCATGCTGCCTCTGCTCCAATGAATGTTGAAAGGAAGCAGCACAGAATATTTATTTCTGAGACAGTCTGTACCTCAGCATATTACTCTCCCAAAAGGTATCTGAAACTTGTATTTACATATTCATGATATCCATGTCAGAAGCAAATGCATTAGTGCTGTGACAGTGCTTTACTTATTATACAGCACTGTGACCAAGAACAATTTCACATACTTCTAAAGGTAACACCTTCTGTAAAAATAACCAACCCCCAACCTCAACAACAGAGTAGCATGCAGTTCTAGAATAGTCAAGAACATGCATTTTAGCTCTTTTTTTATTTCTCAGTCAAAATCCAATCCCCAGGTCAATGTTTTATTTTGGCTGTGCTGGATAAACACTGCTGTCTCTGTTCCATATTTCCAATGGGGCGAAACTGGGGCAGTTAGAACAGAGCAATAAGACTCTGAACTGTTAAAATGGGCTCTTTCCTGTAACCAAGGGTAAATGGTTTTATTTCTTCTACCTCAATTCGTCTACTGTATGACTCTGAACAAGTTAGTATAGTAGTCACTGCTCCCAAGTTACCCATAAGACACTTGTGTCCAGTGAGCTTACCTGGTTAACAAATGTATAAATAGGCCAACAAGAACAGTGAGTAAATGTTTCTATAGAACTTTAGCATGCAAAGTGCACCAATGAAACTTCCACTGTTGTCAACTGCCTTGAAACAGGAGTAGCCTCATACATTTCGGTGCTTTTAGACAGCAAGGCACAAGGCTTCTGCAAATGAAGTCCATAGGTCTGACATCTCTATGAATGACTGCTGCTTTTTTAATTTTTCATTATTATCATTTATATTGTGAAACAGCTTCTCTTATCCAAAACACAAGGTGACAAGTGCTATAAAATACACAAAATCAAATTCTGTAGTTGAAGGGTGAAATCTTGTAGAAACAAGATAATAAGGAACCTGCAAAGGTACACATCATCCATCAGAATATTCCTATCTGCTGTAGTACTGTGGACCAATGTAGGTATCATTCCTAAAGTCAATTTCTTACCTGGTTCCACAGCCTAAGAAAAGACACAATGGTGTGCCTGTCTTAGGGCTAGAGCAAAACAGTTGTTAAAAAATACAACACAACACCTACTACATACCCCTGCACCATCATTTAGTGTGCAGCCAGTAAAACGTTTGGCAAGCAGTCCTTCAAAGTTAGTAGTCCTTTGAATAGCAAACAGCAGCAGCTTCACTTCAATTTCTCGTGCTCTTGTTCGCATTATTTTAGCCAGCTCTGCCCTAAGAAAGATGATATGAATACAGACAGCATAAACAACTGTTTAGTCTACAAAATTGTACACATAATGTCATTTAGACACAACAACCAACCGCATTATATAAATGCAGAATAACCAGCAAGCTCTAGGGAAGTATTTTATCTTCATAAAAATACCACGATAAGCTGCAGAACCATGAGTTTAACATATTCTGTATTCTTTACTTGCAGCTGTTGGTTAATGCCATGTTCTCACAGACAACACATTTAATGCAGATTATGCCTTATATTTTTCAATGCAAAGACTTATTTTTGCATTGAAAAATATGACACCGTCATGGAAAGACAGTAAATAAGACCGAGTAATAGTCAACTTAAGTGAGCTGCAGCCTCTCAGGCAAGCAACAGACATGAGGCTCACAGGGCAAATGGAAGCACACACCGCAACAACTAAAAGGGATGATATGATCATCACTAATTCACCAACAAGCATGTCTTGTGTGTGTGGAATTAAACCAGAACCTTGGCAACAAACCATGTGGTAGAGGGATGACATGCAAACCTTGCAGAGAAGACATCTGAGTCAGGAACCAAGTGAAGTAAAAATCACTGCAAGGCAGTAATGCTAATTTTATTTATTTATTTGCATTTGTTTACCAGGAGTTCTACTGGGTCAGGGTGAGCCTGTGTTTAGTAGAGGCCCAGGAGAAAAACTCCAAAAATAAACATGATAAAGCTACAGAATCAAAATATAGAAATTAAGCAGAGATGGTACAGAACACATTACAGAATAGTTAATACAATAAAATAGATAAAATCTAACATCTATATAAATAGTACTAAGTATACAAGCCAAACAAGAATACAGTTGATGACATGGGATAACAGCGAATGTGTGAACAATACAGTATTGCAGTTCTGCAGTACAGAGAGAAAGATGGAGTGCAGCAGATTAAAGATTCTGAAAGTAAGGTATAGCCTTAGAGCTACTGCTATATAGGCATCAAGAATGAATAGAAGATATGGTAGGTAACTGATATAGTAGATTATGTCTGGCTGGGTGGCACATGTTGGACTTAGTAAGTTGAAAGCACTGAATGTATATATGAGGAGTCTGAGTTGTAAGTGAGATGGGGAGGAAAAGTAGGAAGGCTAAGAATATTGTTTTTTTTTAATAGTCAGTGCTGGTACATGTACATAGCCAATGGGAGAAAAAGTGTTGTTTCAGTGAAGTTTTAAAGCATTTAGGATTGCTAGTAGATCTAACTGAAGGAGGGAGAGCATTCCACACTTTTGCTATAGCATAAGGATAACACATTTGGCCAGTGGAAAGATTAAGTTTTGCTACATTAAGGAGCACCTGATTGACTGATCGCAGAGGTCTATTTGGGTGATACATGGGGAACAGAAAGGAGAGGGCAGGACATCTAGAAGGCTTATAGATTAGCTTATGAGCTGTGGTTAGTTGCAAGTTATGTTAGATGTTGGGGAAGGTCTAGCCAGTTAAGATGTTGGAGTGATACGCAGTGGTTGGAGGAGTACTTTGCAATTTTATTGTAGCAAGAGTCCAGTTTGGATTTAAGAGAGGACTGTATATTAGTAAGGACAGGTGCACCATAGAGCAAGGATGGAAGTAGAAAGGAAGAGGCAAGGAACAGTCTTGCTGCATAGGTGTGCCTGTACAGGATGCCTAGTTTCTAATGTTCGTATTAATATGCTGGTCAACAGTTAGGTGTTCTTCTATGACGACCCCTAGAAGTTTGATATATGGGACAACTTTGAGGCAAGTGTTGTTGAGTGAGTTGATGGTAAATTCATTTTTGGTTACGGGAAGTGTTTTTTTGGGGGGTGAACAACATAAGCTTGGTTTTAATTACCATTTAGGGCTAAATGGTTATTTTACATCCAGATTTCAGTGGAGGTGAAGTCATTTTGGGTGAGTGTAACTAGTTCTGAAGTAGTCTTGGCCATGCAGATGATGGTGGAGTCATCTGCATATATGATGAAATTAGCATGGGGAATGCTGGCGTGGAAATTAATGAAAATGCTGATCAGCAGTGGACCTAGTATGGACCCTTGTGGGATTCCAGTACTGATGTTGAGGAAAGGAGAGAGGGATTGGTACCATCTGGTTGCTTGTCTATCTCTAAGGTAATTGGAAAACCCGGCTAGTGTAGGGGGAGATATGCCTAAATTGGTGAGTTTAGCTTTATCTTCCATCTTTTTAAGAACTTTCTCAGCTTTGTTGCCAAACAGGCGGTCCTGATTTAAAGGGATCATCCAACGGTTTAGTTTTAACATGATCAGGCAAAGATTGTTCCTTAAGCCAAGCATGCCTTCTGAGCAGAGACCCAGTAACAGCAGCCCTGCAAGAGGCCTCTAATAAATCAAATCCACATTGCAAAGTATGTTTACCAACCTGTTCAGCAGAATGCATTAAATCCTGTAATTCTTTATTTTCAGCACAGTCAGGAATCAACATCATTTTCTGTTTAAGAAACCCAGTAACATGTTGTTGATACTTTAACATATAAAACTGGCAGTTTAAAGCCCTAATGGCCAAGGTTGCAGAAGTGTAGACCTTCTTACCCCATCTATCCAGCGCCCTGGAGTCTCTATCAGAAGGGGTAGGATTTTTCGCAGTAGAAGCCTTAATGGACTTGAATCCCTGTGAAATAGTCTCTGGATCCGCAATAGGATTTTTAAAAAGAACTTGTGTGAATTAGGAACCCTGTAATATCTGTCAGGTTTTCTGGGAGCAGGAGGCAAAGAATCAGGGGCCAAACTAGATTCTGAAAAGGCATCATCAACAATGTCTAGTAAAGGAGGTATAGCTAAAGCCCTATGCTGAGGCAGGGGGAAGAAATCCCTACGCCTCTTTTTTGAATCAGAAAAATCCTGGCTTTCCCAGTGGAAATGTTCCCTTAGAGTATGTTAGGTTTCACCAAAAGAAAAATCCTCTGGAGGAGAAGCAGAGGGAATAGAGTCCTCTGCATCAGAATCCTCATAAGTGGATAAGGGCAAATCCATTTCATCAGAAGGATCAGAAAAATCAGAATCCTGGTCAGAAGATTCATAAACAACTTCAGCCCTAGGTCTCTTAGAAGGGGGACGTTGGCTTCCCCTGATTAAAGTTATAAGATTTTCAGCCATTCTTACCATTTGTTTTTTTTAAGCATAGAGGCCTGAGCATGTGGCCTGGGCGATGGTTTCTTAGGCATGGTTCGAGATTTAATCCTAAATAAAGAAGGAGGCATTGGTTTAATATGCAAGTCCATAGGCCTGAATACACCCTCAAAAGCCAGTGCCTGCACAGCAGCTCCGGACCCATCCAAGGTAGAGGCATCCGCAGGTTCGACAATTGAAGCATCTCGTGGCATACCAGACTCTGAATGGGACTCAGTAGAGGACTGCGAATCACAAGTTGCGGGTATCAGGGGCTGTGAAAGTGCCTCACTGAGTACTGGCGAACTGGTGACTGGCTTAGGAGAAGCGTTGTCGGCAGCTTTGGATCTAGGTGGCCTGTCTCTGTCTTTATCTTTGTGTTTTTTTGGAATCCCGGTAGTCGGATGGCTAACCAACAACATTTCCGGATAATTAAACTGAGAACCAAAATATTTAGAGGAGAAAATATACCGACGACGGATAGTACGCTGATTAAATAAAGCACAAAACCAACAGCAAGGTACGTCGCGGTCAGGGCCAAGGCAAGGAATACAGTATGAATGAAAATCTTTGTGAGGTATTTGCTTTCCACAAGTAATGCAATTATTAACTTTTACTGACATCGGTAAGGAGCAAGAAAAAGTTTCCCCAATGGGGTACTTAGCTTTAGTTGAAGACTTCAGTTCTGAAACTCGAAAACGAAAATTTCAGGAGTCGGCCAACTGGCACTTGCGAACTGCTTCTGCTTCGGGCATCGCACAGCAAGAAAGACTGATGTAATGGCATCGGCTGCATGTTTTATGCCCCTGACAACCTGACATCATGGAAGAAGGGACAGCATCCAACACAGGACCCAAGACTTTGTTAATCAGGCCAACTGAGGGCTACTGCAAGCAGATAACCCAAATGCAATGACTGTAACAGTGAAACACAAAGAACATCTGAGAAACTGCAGCAAGACAGACTGTGAATTTGAGTAAAATTCAGTTAATGGCTAGTAAGTACAGTGCCTGGATGCCTGCACGAAGAAACTAAGAGCCTGAAAGAAAATCAACCAAAAAAGGTGAAGCGACAACACTGACTGGGAAGAATCCTGCAGCTTTTCATCAAAAAGCAGTTCAAGCTCCAACTTAGCTGCAAAACATGACTACCAGTAATCTAGAGGAAAAAGTAAGTTATATATGCTCAGACATGATTAAAATAAACAAAACAATGAAAGAGTGTATCAACTCAAATAGAAGAAGTTTTAAACAGATATTCAGATGACCTGATAAAACTGCAAAAATTCAGAGATTGAAATGAAATGACTGAAATGGCTGGCTGAGTATGAGGCTGCTCAAGAGATGTTTCAAAAATGGTAGAATTAGAGGATAGAGCATGTAGGGAGAATCTTGCGACTTTCTGCTGTACCAGAGAAACTAGAATAAAAAGACTATTCATTTTATGAATTTTATGAAGGCACAAATAAAAAAACTGGATTGGTATCACACAACAAGAACTGTTAACTAAAAGGCACACCATGTGTATGCTCCAAATATGGCCATGAGAAAGCAGCCAAGATATTTCTTAGTAAAGATGTAAACCTGCCATCAGAAAGAGTTAATCCTGACAAAAGGGCAAAGTATTAAAAGTTGGGGATAGTGTGAAAATGATTATTCACTGTTTACCAAGCGGAAGAGAAATACATTTATTACAGTAATCAGGGAATGACAAGAGGCAGCTGTGAGATTCAAGCTGCTATATCCAGCTGTCTTCTGAATATTTTTCCTGGAGGATCAAAGTCAGTTTTTGATGTAGAACAGGTTAAGGAGGAACTGCAATGAGTCATCAGGCAGAAGGAGACACTGCTTCTCATTCTTCTGATAATAATGCACACATTGGGATAGTCATGGAATATAATACCCCTTTTGGCATGCATCTGTCCAGACACACGGAACAATTGGAATGCCCTCAGAAATACCTTATTAAAAGGGATGCAAGGCCTAAATAACATGCCCTGCATGGACCATCTAAGATCCCTGTCACTATAATAGGTATCCTGCAGACTCCTAAGAGGTGACCTGTGTCTGGCATACAAGAAGACATCATCTGATCCATTGCTAATGGATTTATTGTACATAAGCAAGTCAAATGGCATCAGAAGTACTCTGTCTAGGGATATAAACCTCTTCTTTAACATTAACAGAACAGTTGGGAGGCACAGGTATATTTCACAGAGTATACAACTGTTATGGGACAGGCTCCCCATCCACATAAAACAAAGTTCAACCCTGTCATTTTCAAGTGCAACTTAGATCTATGTATAGAAAACCCCAAGACTGCACCCTGTACTACTAATGGGCAGATGCATCTCTTAAATGCTTTAATCCATGCATTGGTCCCTCAGATTATCTGTGGTGTGATCCCCGTTATTCTTATTAGAGGTAATATATAATTATCGACCATAAGATGGGTAAGGCCAGTCTAGAAACAAATGGGATAAGTTATTTCAAGCACAAAATGGGAAATTGTCTAGGCTTACCTATGGACAGTTTCCTTTTTTAACAGTATTTATATGAAACATTTCAAAATATGAATTGCATACTTTACAGTGAAGTATTTTTAGTTCTTGTATGTGACGGTTATTAAAGTAAACGGATTACTTTTTTCTTCCTCTTCTCATTCTTCTTTTTTTGGTATTAAGAAATGTAGGCATAACAGTACAAAAAGAGAAGAAAAGCTAGACAGAAGTATGCTTGAGTTAATAGCTGTAATCTTGGGTTGTTGAGATGGGAGATGGAGTGTAAAAGTATGCATACCATAATATATAGAGAGCGGATATGTTTTCTCTTACTTTTTATAGGTGAATGTCTGGATTAAGACCCTTGGCTTCATCTAATAACACATTTTAAGTGGAAATAAGTAAATATGAGAACACTGAGTATAATGAAACGTTTACCTTAGTAGTCAGTGCTTCAGCTTGTCTTTCAGTCTGCAAAAGAGGAATACATTCTTTTTCTTTTTTTCTTGCTTTTCCACGGAGGCAAGCTGATAATAGGGCAATAAAATACAACAAGGCTAAAAGTTAATGGTTTCTAAAAGTATGCAAGTAGATCTCATGTCATTTTCATTTGTTTCTCAGTAAATGGGTTCGGATCCGATCCTGGGATCTGACTTGGCCACATTTCTCTAGATTCTAGGATCTGACTCTTGAGCTCCTCCCTTTACCACTGCATTACCTCAGATCGAGTTTGCTGCTAGAATTCAACTTTTCAAATATAAGAAATAAAAGTTATACTACAGAAAGGAGAAAAGTTAAGAGAACAGGGGCTCAAACAGGAACTATGGCTCCTAACAACAAAACTGCATCAGATCTGTCCCAAAGACCGATATGGACAGGGGGAACATATGTGTGGGGAGGTTGAGGAGACATGCTAAAATGAAGTGTTTAGAGTATGGATTAAAACTGATTCTAATATGGCAGCTAAGTATATGTGGGAAAAGACTAAACAATAGATAGTAAAAAAAAAAAAAAAAATACAAAAACTGAGAAACTGGAAGTTCTTGCCTATGGATATGAATAGCAAGATACAAGTAGTAAAATGCTTTTAGTCCCTTTAGTTTTATACACAGGGAAGGCATATTTTTATCAACCAAAGAAGAAGCTGAGGATCTTAATTAATAAAGGCTTGTAGGATTTTATTTGAGAGGGTAAGAGGGCAAGTGCCAGTTGGGCTAAGTTGATCCTCCTAACCACCGCAGTGAATGTAGGATTACCTGATGTGAAGGAATACATTTTACAGCTACACAGTTCAGATTTTTATGCATAACACAAGCTGAAAGCTACAGTTCAAAGTGGAAAGGATAATGATGAGGGAGAGGAGTAGTTTTAGAAATAAGGAAAAAATGGGATTTTGGACCCATATCCTTAAGGAGAATAACAACACTCCTACAGAATATTGTATTCATACAGTAGCAGAGAGTATACTAAGAACTAAGCTGACATAGGACTTGGAAAAAGGAGATTCTACTGAGAGGGATTACTGTAATTATGGGGAGAGAGGATAGACATAGGTGGCTGGAATTTACTGGAGGAAGCTGGCAAAGGAAGCAAGTTATTGGGAACAATTAATTAGAGAACGGAAAGGTAACAGAATGGGAGTGTTGTTATTCTCTGATGAAGTCAAGTGTATCTACTGACAAAAGCGCTCATTAAAAGAGTATTTTTCTTCATATTTGTGGCAGTTTTTCTTATTTTCATTCAAGTTTAGTTTGTTTCTTGGTTATTAGTTCTTCCTGTTCATCTCCATCTCCCAACACCAGATTCCAGTTCAATTCCATGGTGCTGCCGATTGTTCAGGTCAATTCCTGCGTTGTTCTCTGTCTCTCAAGTATTGTTCTTTGGTACAGTGAAAAATGCTTCACTGAAAGTCACTCTCTGTGCTTTATCAGAAGAACGAGAAGCAGTCTCTCCTTCTGCTTGATGACTCATTTTTTGTTGAAAAACTTTTGCACTTCTTCCTTAACCTGTTCTACATCAAAAACTGACTGTGATCCTCCAGGAAAAAATATTCAGAAGACAGCTGGATACAGCAGCTTGAATCTCACAGCTGTCTCTTGTCATTCCCTGATTACTGTAATAAATTTATTTCTCTTCCACTTGGTGTACAATGAATAATCATTTTTCACACTATTCCCAAGTTTTAATCAGGATTAACTCTTTCTGATGGCAGGTTTACATCTTTACTAAGAAATATCTTGGCTGCTTTCTCATGTCCATATTTGGAGCATACACATGGTGTGCCTTTTAGTTAACAGTTCTTGTTGTGTGATACCAATCCAGTTGTTTATTTGTGCCTTCATAAAATTCATAAAATGAATACAGTCTTTCTTCTAGTTTCTCTGGTACAGCAGGAAGCCTCAAGATTCTCCTTACATGCTCTATCCTCTAATTCTACCATTTTTGAAACATCCCTTCTTGAGCATCCTCATACCTCATACTCAGCCAGCCATTTCAATAATTTCATTTCAATCTCTGGATTTTTGCAGTTTTATCAGGTCATCTGAATATCTGTTTAAAACTTCTTCCATTTTAGTTTATATACTCCTTCATTGTTTTATTTTAATCACCTCTGAGCATATATAACTTACTTTTTCCTCTAGATTATTGATAGTCATATTTTGGAGCAAAGTTGGAGCTTGAACTGCTTTTTGCTGAAAAGCTGCAGGATTCTTCCCAATCAGTGTTGTCTCTTCACCTTTTTTGGTTGATTTTCTTTCAGGCTCTTAGTTTCTACTTTGCAGGCATCCAGGCAGAGTACTTACTAGCCTTTAACTGAATTTTACTCAAATTCACAGTCTCTCTCGCTGCAGTTTCTCAGTTTCTGATTTCACACTGGGAGAGCTGAAGTTAAGCATTGATCAGTGTACAGCCATCTTGGAAGTGTTGTTTGATAAGAGACATTCTTGTACAAGACAGGGGGAGTTGTTTATGAATACTACATTTTTATAGAGGTGAAAACATTGCAATGGGCTAAAAGTTAGAGATGTCAGCAGACATGCCACCTTATGATGAGAAATAATGCAGGATTTTTTTCCATAGTGAGGGTGCATAGGATTTAGCTATTAGGAATTTTTCTTCCACAGTGAGGGTACATAGGATTTGGCTATTAATCTACTGATAAGAATGGAGACTGGGTATGCCATGACATCAGCAGCTATCTTCAGGTATTCAAATGGCATGTTATCAGCTGCAGTGGAGCAAGGTTTGAGTTAGAAGTTTTTGTTTTTAATCACTGATGTACAGATAGGTCATACCGAGGGTGAATTAGGTTCATGTGAGGAAGTTGGGGGGAATAACTAAAGTGGTAGTATGTATGGTGTACAGAGAAAGTTGCTTTTGGTCAAACAGGTTTGCTGAAATACTAGGAATGGATGTTACTGCGGAAGTGGTAGAAGCACTAGATCGGGATGAAGGGTTTTTAGTTAGGGAGGAATGCTTTCTATGAAGTAGGCATTGAATAAGGCAGCGATTTCTTAGGAAGATCTATTATGAGAAGGGTTAGGCTCTTTGCATCAGCCCAGATGTAACAGGTTATATACTGATGTCAAGACTTTTTAAGGGGTCATTTTTGTGTTGAAGTTGTAGATGCTTAATTTTTTTTTTTTTTTTATCTAGGTTAATTTGAATTTCTACTTTGTTCAATTCTCTATAAAGTTGAATGTTAGAGGGTGTTTTAAGTTTAAACTATACTTTGCAAGTTTCGTCTCTGCAGCACAGTTTTTGTCTGGGCAGTGAGCCATGGTGCCCAGTTAATTTTCACACACTTTTTTTTTTTTTTTTTTGAGTGGGGAGTGGTTGTTTATAGAGTATTTATGAATAAGGTATTAAAAGTATTTACTGCCTCATCAAGTGGAAGAGTTTTTAGGGCAGACCAACTAAAGGCTTTCACTGTTTTGCTAAAGTTTTTATTGAATCTAGAAGGGTTTTGGGATGTTTTACGTTGGTGAGTGTTATGTTGGTGGGTGGTATTTCTTTAGGTTTAGGCTGGAAAGTGATGGCTAAGTTAGTTTGAACACGTTCCAGAGCTTGTAAATTTACCAGGGTCAGAGACCAGTATCCAGCTTAGAACTGCACCTTTACTGTTGGTATTATTATATTTAGTGTGTGTGTTTTTATACGTTTTGTATAACCACAAAGGTTTATACTAGCTGAGGGGAAGTCTGAAGTAAATATTGACTGGCAAAACCTTACATCTCCTAGTATGATTTTTCATAAACTATACTATTAGTTGTCCAGGAGAAGATTTCTTCAAAAGTTTTTATATTGCTTCCAGGTGGGATATAGTCTAACAAAACACAACTGATTTTTACTGTTAAACTTCAGCAGTGATGCAAGTACTTCTGCATTTTGAAATGTTGGAATGTTGTGTAAATAGGAAGAGAGAGACTGCATGAACTTGGATAAATTAAGACTACCCCTCCTGATTTCTTATGAGGCCTATCAGTTCTGACAATACTGCAGCCAGAGGGAATAGTTCAGAATCTTTAATGTTAGGCTTAAGCCAGGTTTCTGTGATGGTAAGAATATCAGGGCTATACTGTTATAACCAGTCATGTAGTTCTGTAATTTTGTTACAAATGCTATGGAAGTCGATAGTGACAATATTCAATTTTTTTGGAAGACCAGCGTGAAAATGATAGGATAAGGGGTTCAATGTGCTAGTTTTATCAGTACAGATAGCTTGTGGTTTAACGATAGGACAGTACAGTTGGGAAGAGGTAGTTTGAGGTGGTGGTTACAGGAGGGTTAGTTAAGTCACACTTTTGTAGGTGTAGTTCTTTACTATTTAGATTAGTGAGTTTTCAGGGTCTGAGGTGGGGGTAGCCATCACTATACTGTAGAATTTTTAAAAGTTAATGTATTGATTAGGCAGGACCTGATACTTTTCAAGTAGAGTGGTAGTAGTGAAGTACTTTGTGCTTAAAATAAAGACAGGCAGGAAAATATACTGATATAGCTACGCTTGATGTCACAGTATGCTGAGTTAGGATTTTAGTAGCAGCAGAAAGTGACACAATGCTTGGAGAAACATTTGAAATGTTGGTGGTTATAGAAAAGGGGAAAAATGTAGAGAGGCAGAGGTGGAGTAAATGAAGAGAGGTAAATGGAGAAGATTTGCCTTATTAGCTAATTCTAATTATGTAATAATGAGAAAGGAAATGGAGGAATACGAATGATATTTGAAGTCAATTAGAGGTATAAGGAGCAGAATATAATTAAAGCCACTAATAATGAAATTTAGGTGCGTGTGATAGTACAAACAGTAGATGACGCATATGTACATTTCTGTTTTTTTGGGGGGTCAGAGCTTGTCTGTGGTTATTTGTGAGACGGTTATGTTGCTGCAAGTGGGAAGAGTGAGAGGTCTTGTGATAGGCTGGAATTTGAATAGGGGTGGGTAGGCCCAGTATAAAGGAAGGGATGTCAGAGGTGTGAGGAATTGAGGTAGAGTGTGGAGCAAATCTAAGCAGAGCATAACGAGGTGAAGCAGGGTGGGATCAAACAGAGACCTGCAGGAAAGCAATCCATCAGGATCAGCAAAAAATGTTCTTAACATACTAGGATACAGCAATAGCAGTGTCAGGGGTTAAAAACTAACAGCAAAAAGAAGGATTTATATATCACACACAAAAAACAAGGAAGATTGTATCAGCAGGAGATACAAAAGTACAATGTATTAAATAGTAACATGAGGGTGCTAAAGGAGACAGGAATAGGACATGCATGATGGGAGAAAGAAGACAGGAAGTTAGGAGTGAGATATAGGTAGCAGTCAGGGGACAGACAGCAACCAAAAGATCAGCAGTAAGTCACTGTGCCTCACAACTTGAAAGACGAACAGGAGAGTCTCAAGGGTACAATAGTACAGTAATAAACAGGCCCCAGTAGGAAGGGAACTGGGTATTCAAAATATTCCTAAGACATATCCATATTCAAACAATAATGTGAAAGGGGGCAGTTGCACTCATTCTAAGACAGGAGATACCAACAAGAGTGGAACTTCTCCCCACTAACCCAGGAAGTACCTAACTAAACAGAATACAGCAAAAGTCTTAACTTAAGGCATTTCTTTGTAACTTCTGATTCTACTGCCCTCTGGAGCTGAAGTAACTGGGTGTCCTGGACCCTGCTTTGGAGTCTTGCCTAATGTTACCAGTGACATCACTCTGAATGGCACAGGGACCTTGAGACTAGCATCACTGTACTTAAGGCACTTCTTTGTGACCTCTCACTCTAATGCCCTCTGGAGATGAAATAACTGGGTGTCCTGACACCCATTTCTTCCTCATTCTTATCAGGGATTTCAATCAGAGTACAGCAAAAGCGCTGCTTAATTCATTTTGCTAACTCTGCACTGGTGCCCTTGTTTATTTATTCACTTGCTGACCAGACAAACAGACTGCTCGGAATACCCTTTTTGCTACAATCTAGGCTACAGGCAAATGTCAGAAACTGATCATCTGATATACATTTATCAACTAATTTATTTACATGATTACAGGAAACGGCAGAGTTTACAACACATATATTATCTTTGTTTTTAATACATGCAACTTCCAATATTAACATTTACAATGATTAGGCAATAATCTGAAGAACAGATTAAAGAATAGCAGGTTAGCATTATACTTGTAGCAGATGCACTTGCATATGGATTTTAAATTATCCATCAGCTACATCTTATACTTAGTTTGAGGGCATTTGGGCCATAGTTTGGGCTTCATTCCTCTATGACATGAAGATGGGTTACTGTGTAGCTTTTCTGCCGATGTTTTCACACTTCCTTGCTGACTCTGGCAACTTGAGAAGAATGAGGATATGACATTAACTGCATCCTTCAGTTATGAAATGGCTGAGATAAGGTAAAAAGCAAAAATGGTGAAAAACACAGACCTCAAGACCAAACTATTTGCAAGCTCTGTTCTAAAGGAACCCTTTTCTGAGATGTGAGAATCACAAAAGACCTTGAAACCTGACCCTTTAGAAAACTTGCTCAAGCCACCTAACCAGCCCATCAACAAACCCTACCTTTTTCACCTATGAAATTATAAGGTACTCATCAGACACAACTGCTCCTTTTAAGTCTAAAAGTCTCCATATTAGCTCAGTAACACTGTACATAGCTATTAAATGTACAAAATGGCCCTTCCTGAACATGCACTACTACATGCTAAAAGACTATACTTTCAATTTACTCGAACTGCATACAAATGTTTTTTTCTAGAAGTTTGGGTAAGGACTATACATAAGCAAAGGAGCAAAGATATTGAGCTTTTTGCGATGAACTATTGTTTAAAATGTGGAGAAACTGTTTCAGGGTGAGGAAAGTACAGTTGTGTACACTTACCATACATGTAGATGTTCGAGTGCATTCACTGTTGCAGTCATCACCTGAAGGTTATCCCTGCTGTGGTAGCCCTGGGCCGGCTCGAATACCAGAGTCAATGTTTTTCTGCTTCAGCTGCTGTCGCTAGTGGACTGATGTCAGGTCGTTAGTGCTATAAAGCAAGGCAGCTGACACCATTACACTAGTTTGTCTTGCCCTAACCAGTCAGAAGCCCAAGGAAAAATGGCAAAGTGATCCTGGTGGTTAAAACCACCCTAAGAAGCTTATGTCTCCCTAAGGAAAGAGGATATAATGGGGAGGGGGGTAAACCAGGATTGCAACAGTGAATACACTTGAACATCTACATTTATGGTAAGTGTACACAACTGTATTATGTTATTCGTGTTTCACTGTTGCAGTCATCACCTGTGGGAGGATTCCCAATTCCCAAAGCTGAGGAGAGGGGTCGAAGGATTAGTTAGAGACCAAGGCATGGGTAAGCAAGCCCTGCAGAATTGCAGAGGCAAACCCTGCCCTAGCCTTAGAGAAAAGAGGAAGGTGGTACCGCTTTGTAAAGGTATGGACCGAGGTCCAGGTGGCAGCATCCAAGATGTCCCTGGTGGGAACTCCTCTGAGGAATGCTGTGGAAGTGGAGGCTGCCCTAGTGGAATGGGAATGAACAGACTTAGGGGTTGGTTTCCCATGTAATCTGTAGCAGAAATAGAAATGGTTTGCTTGGAAATGGGCTTCCCCTCTGCCCCTGGGGCAAAGCTGATAAGAAGCTGGTCAGTTTTCCTGAAAGGTTTGGTACGGTCCAGGTAGTATCTGAGCTGTCTGTGCACGTCTAGTGCGTGCAGAATTCTTTCCCCCTTGTTTTGAGGGTTAGAGAAGAAAGGTGGTAGATGAATGGCCTGGTTGAGGGTCACATTAGATACCACCTTGGGCATAAGGGAGGGGTTAGTCCTCAGGGAGATCCTGTCTGCATGGAAAATGATGAAGGGCTCAATGGCCATCAGTGCCTGAAGCTCTGAAACCCTTCTGTATGAGGTGATAACTAGTAGGAAAGCAGTCTTCCAGGAGAGGTATTTCAGTTCTGCTGAAGCAGTAGGTTCAAAGGGTGGTAAGGTTAGTTTTTCCAAAACATAATTCAGGTCCCAGGATGGCGTGGGTGGCCTTCTGGGAGGTCTGACATTAGAAACTCCTCTGAGGAATTGTTTAATCAAAGGATGTAAGAACAGGGACTGGTCTGCATCAAAATGAGCTGAAATGGCTGAGGCGTGGATTTTAATAGAAGAGAAGGAGAGGCCACTATTGAGCAACTCCACTAGATAGTCCAGGATAAGAGGGAGAGAAGGCTGTGAGGAGATGGCTCCTCTGGACTGGCTCCAGCAGCAGAATCTTTTCCATTTCCCTGCATAAGATTTTCTGGTGCTCAGCCTTCTGGCCTCTGTGATAATGTCTAGGACTGGTTTTCTTAACAGGTGCCCCTTTGCCTGCCCTTAGAGTATTAGCCATCCTGACAGTTTGGGAGTCTGCAAGTCCGGGTGCACCCCCCCCCCCCTTTGAGTCAAGAGATCCGAGATCAGGGGAAGCTGCCTGGGAGGCTGTGATGTCAAACTGCGCAGCAAGGGGTACCAATGATGTCTGGGCCAATCTGGAGCAATTGGGATGGCCTTTGGTCTCTCCTCCCTTATCTTGATCAGTACCTTGGGGATAAGAAGAAGAGGAAGGAATGCGTACACAAAGAGGGAGTTCCTGGGGAAGGTCAAGGCATCCACCTTTCACGCTAGGTGGTGATACTCCCTGATACAGAATTTCTTTAGCTGATGGTTGAGGTGCAAAGCAAAGAGATCCACCTCCAGATTTCCCCACTCCTTAGTAACTTGCAAAAAGATCTTTCTGTGGAGCTGCCATTCGTGGAGGTCCAGAAAGTTTCTGCTTAAGTGGTCTGCCAGGGTGTTGTTGATTCCTGGTAGGTATTGGGCTATTAGGCATAATCCCATGGCAGATGCTGTCAGCCAGAAGTTTATGGCAAGCCTGCACAGAGGGTAAGATTGGGTCCCTCCTTGTTTGTTGATGTACCACATTACAGTGGTGTTGTCTGTTTTGATAAGGACGACCCATGGCCTGAGATGGGGTTAGAAGTATGTCAGAGCCCTTTGTACTGCCATCATTTCCTTCTGGTTGATATGTAAGGGAAAGTGCTGGGCACCCCAAAGACCTTGGGTGCACCTGCCTGCTAGGTGAGCTCCCCAAGCAATGTCTGAGGTGTCGGTGGTGATAGCCTGCCCGGTAGGGCGGAGGATGAAGGGAAGACCCTTGTTCTTGGCACAGGCCCCTGACCACCAGAGAAACTTGGTCCTTATACAGGGGAACAGAGGGAAAGAGGTCTTTAGAGACTGCGAGTGTTGACACCAAAGGTTCTTTAGATACCACTTAAGTTTTCTCATGTGAGGCCTGGCCAGAGGAATTAGAAGGATGCAAGATGCCATGTACTCCAAGGCTTGCAGGAACTTCCTTGCCGTGAGGTGACTTTTGGATGCCAGATGGGTAAAGTAGAGAGGCAGGAAGCTCTGGGGATAGGAAGGCCATTTGGGATGCTGTGCCCAGCAGTGCTCCCAAGAAAATGATCTTCCTGGTGGGTGTTTGCTTTGATTTCTTCTCGTTGATGGTGAACCCTAAGGAAGTTAGGAGGGTTTTGACAAAGAGGAGGTCCTGAAGCAGCTTTTCTTTGCACTCTGCCTGAATGAGGCAGTCATCCAGATAAGGGTAAATCTGTATAAGCTATGGCTGGGGCTAAGCATCTGGTGAATACCCTGGGAGCAGTAAATAAGCCAAAGGGAAGCACAGAGAACTGAAAGTGTTGTCAGCCTGCTCTGAAGCGCTATCATTAAGGATATCCACACCTCCAAGCTAGTTGCTCAGCAAATGCATTCGAGATTATCCAAGTGCAACTAACTCTGGGCAAGACTGCAATCCAAACTGTAAATTGCTACAGATCCCCCACACCATGCCCCAGGATTCCCACTCCTAATTTCTCGATACACTGGAAAATATTGGGGTACAACCCAACACCCTAATAATGAGCTATTTCAACTACCCTACCATTAACTGGGAAAACTACTCATGCACGAACTCTTTTGCTCAACATTTTCTGGAATTCATAAATTCCAATGCCTTGGATCAACTTATCCACACACCCCCACCAGGGGCAGCAATATCCTAGACAGTACAGTTGTGTACACTTAACATAAATGTAGATGTTCGAGTGTATTCACTGTTGCAGTCATCACATTTGGGTTATCTGCCTACAGGTAGCCCTCAGCCGGCCTAAATAGCAGAGTCTTCGGATTTCTGCATCGGATGCTGTCGCCTCTTCCATGATGTCAGGTCGCAGGGGTATAAAACATGCGTCTGACGCCATTACATCAGTTTTTCTTGCCCCAGATGTCAGGTACCCCCACAATAGGAAGCAATTATATGGTATGGAACACCCCCAACAAAAAGCAAATACAAATGATATAATATATGCCAAACAAGAAGGAAAGGTAAAAATCAAGAGAAGTCAGGGGGTTGGAGGGAGGGTAACCAGGACTGCAACAATGAATACACTCGAATATCTACATTTATGGTAGGTGTACACAACTGTACTATGTTCTTCATGTTTCACTGTTGCAGTCATCACATTTGGGTTGATTAACAAAGCTAAGGAAGGGTGGAGGTAGTTAGGGAGCATTAGGGTTAGCAATCAAGCCCTGTAAGGCTGCTGTGGCAAATCCAGCTCTGGATTTAGAAAAGATAGGCAGGTGGTAATGCTTGGTGAAAGTATGTACAGAGCTCCTGGTAGCAGCTTCCAGGATGTCCTTGATAGGGACTCCTCTGAGAAATGCCGTAGAGGTAGACGCAGCCCTAGTGGAATGTGATCTTATCCCCTGTGGGGTAGGGTTTCCATGGTGCTTGTAGCAAAAATGGATGCAATGGGCTATCCACTTAGAAATGGTTTGCTTTGAAATGGCCTTCCCCTCTGCCCCTGCAGCAAAGCTAACTAGCAGCTGGTCAGATTTTCTGAGAGGCTTAGTCCTGTCCAAATAGAATCTAAGCTGTCTGTGCACATCCAGAGAATGCAGTATCCTTATCCCTTTATTTTGAGGATTAGGGAAAAAAGTAGGTAAATGAATGGACTGGTTTAGAGACACACTAGACAACACCTTGGGCATAAAGGATGGATTAGTCCTGAGGGAAACCCTGTCCACATGGAAGATAATGAAGGGTTCCACTGCCATGAGGACCTGCAGTTCAGGCACTCTTCTTGCTGAAGTGATGGCTAGAAGTAAGACTGTTTTCCAAGAAAGGAATTTCAACTCTGCTGTAGCAGCTGGTTCAAAGGGGAGAAGAGTGAGTTTTTCCAATACAAAGTTAAGGTCCCAGGCTTGAGTGGGAGTTCTCCTGGGGGGGCCCCTCTAAGGAATTGTCTTAGTAGGGGATGAGAGAAGAGGGGTGGCTCCGTATTATAATGTGCTGAAATGGCAGAGGCATGAATCTTAATTGAAGAGAAAGACGGGCCCTTGTGGAGCATTTCTGTTAAATAATCTAGAATCAGAGGTAAGCTGGGCAACTTTGTGCCCACCCCCTGAGCCTGGCTCCCGGAACAGTATCTTTTCCACTTTTCTGAACAGGATTTTCTAGTACTAGGCCTCATTGCCTCAAGAATAACATCCAGCACCTGCTTACTGAGAGTTGCTAGAGGTGAGCTCAGGGGATTAGCCAGGCTGCAAAGTACAGGGTTTGAAGCTGAGGGTTCAGAATCCGACCCGCTGGCAGGGAAGGGGTCTGAGGCAGGTGCCATGGTTGCAGCACTGTCAGACTGTGCCAAAGAGGGTACCAGTGCTGGCGTGGCCAGTCTGGTGCAATCAGTACTGTCCTTGGCTTGTCCTGTTTGATCTTTAGTAGAACCTTCAAGAGAAGAGGCAGAGGGGGAAAGGCATAAACTGAGAGGCTTTACCAGGTAAAGGACAGGGCATCCACTTTCCAAGCTTAGCTGTGGGGAGTTCTGTTGCAGAATTTGTTCAATTGGTAGTTCTGAGGGGAGGCAAACAGGTCTTCCTCTGGCGTCCCCCATTTGTTCCTCAAGAGCTTGAATATTGTGGGTTCCAGTTTCCATTTGTGTGGGTCCATGAGATTTCTGCTCAAGTCATCTGCCAGTGAATTTAGTTTGCCTGGCAGAAATTGAGCATGTAGGTTCACTTGGTAGCTCAGGGCTGTGTTCCACAGAGCCATGGCTAGTCTGCAGAGTGGTTAGGAATGGGCTCCCCCCAACTTATTTATGTACCACATAACTGTGGTGTTGTCTGTCTTTACCAATAGTTGTCCTGGAAGAATAAGGTCTTTGAAGGCTGTCAGAGCATTCCGTACAGCTAACATTTCTTTTCGATTGATATGCAGGTGCATCTGTCTTGGGTTCAATTTGCCCTGAATGTCCTGCGCTGCCATGCGAGTCCCCCATGCATAGTCTGATGTGTCTGTTAGGGTTTGGGTGGCAGGGGGTAGAGTGAAAGGGAGTCCCATGTTGTGGTAGCAGGCCACTGCCCACCAAAGGAACTCTGTCCTTAGACAAGGAATGATAGGAATCATTGTTTCCAGGTCCTGAGAATGTTGACACTATAGACTGTTTAGCTACCATTAAAGTTTCCTCATATGCAGTCTTGCATATGGAATTAACAGGATGCAACAGGCCATGAACCCCAGGGCTTGCAGGATTTTCCTTGCAGATAGCTGGGGTTTTGTGGCTGACAGTTTGAAGTAGGTCGTCAAGTAAACTTGCTTCTCTGGAGTGAGGAATGCCATTTGGGAAGTTTTGTTCAAGCGTGCTCCCAGGAAAACAATCTGTTGGCAGGGTAATAGATGTGAAGTCTCTTTACAAATGCCGGGTGTTGTAATAGCAAGTATTGACTCTCTGCCTGAATCAAGCAATCGTCCAAGTATGGGTAAATTTGAATATTTCTCTGCCTGCAAAATGCAATGGCTGGAGCTAGGCATTTTGTGAATACCCTGGGCACAATAGATAAGCCAAAGGGAAGTGCAGAACGCTGACAGTGCATGGAGCCTGCCCTGAAACGTAGGTATTTTCTGCAGGATTCCCTTATTGGGACGTGCAGGTAGGCTTCTTTTAAGTCTAGGATTGCCAGCCAGGCATGATTGGCTAGCATAGGAAGACGCTGTTGAAGACTTAGCATTTTGAATTTTGGAACCACCAGAAAGGTGTTGAGAATAGACAGGTCCAGGATAGGACACCCGGAGGTTTCTTTTCTGGGAGCCAGGATCAGTCTTGAATGAAAACCTTATCCCCTCTGTTCTTCTGGGACAGTTGAATAGCCCTGATACTGAGAAGAGAGAGAACTTGTTTTGCAGCCTCCGCCCACTGGTTTGGGGGAAGGTCTGGCCATCCACTTGGGGTTGGGAGTGAGTGGAAGTGGAATCTGTATCCCAGGGAAGCTATGTTTAAAACCCATTTGTCTTGTGTAATGAGTTCCCAGTTTTTTGCATGCAGGGTGAGCTTTCCTCCTAAGGGAGCAAGTAGGTGAGCAGGGCTTGGAAGAGTTAAGGATAAGTCATTGTGCCATTTTTCCATAGGGGGTGGCTTACCACTCCCTGCTTTGGAAGTGGGAGCCTCCCACTGCTTAGATCTGTGCATAGCCTGAGACTGAAGTCTTGGTGGTCTGCTGCTCCTGGGTTTGGACTGAGAAGGCCTGGAAGGTACTGGAAAGGACTAGTTCTTTGAAGGCCAATGCCTACTGAATCTAGGTGGCTGTATTTTTTCCTCCATCCTTTTGAGGACTACTAATGCTTTGTTGCCAAAAAGGCGCTCTTGGTTTAAGGTGCATCCAGTAATTGAGCTTTAACATGATCTGGCAAGTTTTGCTCCTTAAGCCAAGCATGCCTTCTAAGTACAGACCCAGTGACAACAGCCCTGCAAGATGCTTCTAAAGCATCAAAACCACATTGCAAAGTATGTTTACCAACTTGGTCAGCAGAATGCATTAACTCTTGTAAATCTTTGTGTTCAGCACAGTCAGGAATCAATGTCATTTTCTGTTTAAGTAGTCCCATAATATGGTGCTGATTCTTTAACATATAAAAATAGCAATTTAAAGCCCTAATGGCCAAAATAGCAGAAGTGTAAACCTTCTTACTCCATCTGTCTAAAGCTCTAGAGTCCCTATCAGAAGGGGTAGGGTTTTGGCAGTAGTAGCCTTAATGCCTTTTGGTCTTTGGGAAATTGTCTCAGGATCTGCAGTAGGATTCTTGAAGAGGAATTTGTGAGAGTCAGGTACTCTGTAGTACCTATCAGGTTTCCTGGGAGCTGGAGGCAAAGTGTCTGGGATAAGGCTGGATTCCAAGAAAACATCATGTACAATCTCCAAAACTGGAGGGATAGCTAGAGTCCTGTGTTGAGGCAGGTTTAAAAATTCCCTAAGTCTCTTTTTGGACTGCGAATAGTCCTGGCTTTCCCAGTGAAAATGCTCTCTAAGATTTTGCAAGGTTTCACCAAAAAAAAAAAAAATCTTCTGAAGAGGAAGCAGAGGGAATGGAATCCTCTGCATCATAATCCCCATAAGTACATAAGGGTAAATCTTGGTAGTCAGAAGAAACAGAGATATCAGATTCCTGATCAGAAGAATCAGAAAGAAAATCAGTTCTAGGTCTCTCAGAGGGGGAAGGCTGGCTTCCCCTAATTAAGGTAACAAGGTCTTCAGCCATTCTAATCATTTGTTTTGGAGGCATATGGGCCTGAGAATGCGCTTTGGTCATCGGTTTTCTAAGGTGTAGTGCGAGTTTTAGGCCTGAGGAACTCGGTATTCTTAGCTTGAAACAAAGTCATTGGTTTAATATGAAAATCGGGAGGCCTGAATATACCCTCAGAAGCCAGTGCCTGCACAGCAGTTCCGGACCCATCCAAGGTAGAGACATCCGCAGGTTCCATAGTCAAAGAAGCATCTCACGACATATCATACTCTGAATGGGTCTCAGTACAGGCCTGCAAATCTGTAGTAGCCGGCATCAGGGGCTGAGAAAGCACCTCACTGAGAACCAGCGGACTGGCAACTAGCTTAACAAAAGCGTCGTTGGCAGTTTTGGACCTATGCGGTCTGTCTTTGTCTTTATCCTTACATTTTTTAGGAAGATCAGTATTCGAATGGCTTAACAAAGCCATTTCGGAGTACGGAGTTCGAGAACGAAAGTATTTAGCTACAAAAAATAGCCCGACAACAAATAGTACGGGTGTTGAACAAGGCACAAAACCAACAGCAAGGGATGTCGTGGTCTGGGCCTAAGCAGATGACGCAGTAAGAATGAAAATTTCTATGCGGTATTTGCTTTCCACAGGCAAGACAATTGTTAATTTTTTCTGACATCGGTTAGAGCAAGAAAAAAGGATCCCCGACAGGGTACTTATCTTTTTGAAGACTTCAGGTCTGAAACTCGAAAACAAAAATTTCAGGAGTCGGCCTACTAGCACTTGCAAACTGTTTCTGCTTCGGGCACCGCATGGCAAAAAAGACTGATGTAGTGGTATCGACTGCATGTTTTATACTCCTGATGTCATGGAAGAAGCGACAGCATTCGACACAGAAATCCAAAGACTCTGGTATTCAGGTCGGCTGAGGGCTACCTGCAGGCAGATAAACCAAATGTGATAACTGCAACAGTGAAACATGAAGATCATCTGGTCATTACCAACATGGGCGACTGGTGTTCCACACCGGAGGTCAATTCCTTGTTGGTCAGATCAGACCACAAGCTAATCACCCTAGACATCCACATCTCGCACCCACCACCCTTGGACAATAGAGGTACGACTGCTGAATCATACACAAATGTACTTTATAAGCACTTACATGAGTGCATGGATTGTGCTATCCCTAACAGAACCAAGATGCTATCCTCCAAAAAAAGGAAGACAATTTGGTTGGTCCCTGCCATAAACAAACTCTACAACAGAGGAAAGAAAATGTTGACAAAAAAAAAAAAAAAAAAAAGAGTAAAATCCCATGACTGGAGGAACTCCCTGGTCAGCCTCAGTAAGAAGTTGAGATCTCTCATAAAATCCTCCAAAGCTAGTTACAAAAACAAAATTGCTACTGATTCTAAAGTCAACCACAAAGCACTCTATAGCTATGCCACTCAGATCTGCTCTGAGTTACACAGCACAATGGCACCAAATATACAGAACCAACTGATATTGCCAACATCCTGGCAGACAGGTTCAGTGCTAACTTTACCCCCCCCCCCCCATCCCCTAAAGGGCCCATCTCTATACCGGAAAAATGTAAAGTTCCCATAATCATGGCTGCACAGGTAAAAAACACACTCTCTAAAGCCAAGAACACAGCATCCATGGGACCTGACAACATCCCAGGCTGTGTTCTACATGAACTACAGAATGAAATGGCACCCCACCTAAGCATCATGTTCACTCATAGCCTCACCTCAGGCTTTGCACCCAATGAATGGCGCACAGCGATGGTTATCCCACTCCACAAAGGGGCAGCCACCATGGACCCCGGGAACTACTGCCCAATTAGCCTAACAAGCCTGGTCTGCAAGGCCATGGAACGTATCATCATGGAACTTATAAACAAAGACATTGGCAATCTCCAAACTCTGGACCCCACCCAGTTCGGGTTTGTAAAAGGCAGATCATATCTCCTAAACCTGATAGACTTCTTTGAAGCAGTCACCAAAGCCGTAGATGAGCAAAAGGTGGTTCACACAGCCTATCTAGATCTCGCCAAGACACCAACCCCCACACTGGAATTATAGAGAAACTCACCAAACTTGGTATAAATCTCTATGTCACAAGATGGGTTGCCAACTAACTCACTGACAGAACCCACACTTTGAAAGTAGCAGACTCCAAATCCGACTTCAGACCAGTAACAAGTGGAGTACCACAGGGTTCAGTCCTGAGTCCTCTCCTGTTTGGTATCTACTTTTCTGAAGTACAGGTCAACATAGAAGGTCTTTGGCTAATGAAGTTCGCAGATGACTGCAAACTAGGAGCCATAATCAAAACTCCTAAAGATGTGGACATCCTACAAAAGGGCCTCACCGAGACAGATGCCTGGTGTCAAGGCCATGGCCTCAAGCTCAATGCCAAAAAGTGCATTTTCATCCCCTTTGGTAAAAACCCTGTACCCATGAGCTACCACATAGAAGGTAGTCTACTTAACACCAAAATTGTGATAAGAGACCTTGGGACACAGATGGACAGTAGTCTCTCCTTTGATAATCACATTGTCACAATAGTCAGGAAATCCTTCTACATGGCACACCTCATCACAAAAGGTTTCGCATTCAGGAAAAAAAATGAGGTCATTGTTCCCCTCTACTCGTCACTCATTAGACCCATTATAGAGTACAGCGCCCCTTTTGGTATGTACCTCACCAGACATCTACAACAACTGGAAAGGCCACAGAAATACCTCACAAAGAGGATTACCAGCCTCAAACAGATGCCCTACGCAGACCATCTCAAAAAACTACAGCTTTAATCTGTTGCATATCGCCTACTCAGAGGCGATCTCTGCCTAACATACAAAGCTATGTCAAACCCAGAGCTGTTGGATATGCTTCACTTAAAGAAATCCCAATCTTTTCGAGCTACATGCTCTAAGGACCTAAGCCTTGTCAATACAAGAAACAGAACATGCTGGAGGGATAGATTCCTGTCCCAGAGACTTCCCATACTCTGGAATAAATTACCAGTCTATATCAAACAAAGCTCCTCATTGGCACTCCAAGAAAAATCTTGATGACTGGATGGAAAATAGGAAATTCCCCCCGGGGATCACCTCTGTGGCTCTGCTCGACAGGGGTACAGGAAAATAATTTTCTTGGGTGGCGAAAGCCAGGGTACTTTTTGGCTCGGCTTATATAGGCCCTAGGGCTAATAGCCTAGTACCTATCTATTAACCTATGTAAAGACCTCCGGGTCTGCAGCAGGATTTCTGTACAGGTATTTGTAATAATCCGGTACTCTGTAATACCGGTCAGGTTTACTGGGAGCAGGTGGGAGGGCGTTAGGGGGTAAGCTGGATTCATGGAAAACATCACCCACCACTTCTATGACAGGGGGGATGGCTAGGGGGTCTCTGTGCTGGGGCAGGTCTAGAAACTCTCTTAGCCTTTTCTTTAGACTGAGGGAAGTCCTGAGATTCCCAGTGGAAATGTTCCCTGAGGGTGTGAAGGGTTTCCCCAAAGGAAAGGTCTTCTGGTGGGGAGGCAGATGGAATGGCTTCCTCTGCATTTGAATCCTCATAGGCAGTCAGAGGTTGTTCCTCTTCAAAATCTGAATAATCGGATTCCTCAGAATCCTGCTCTGTCATAAGTTCAGGAGAAGGGTGCCTTTTCCTTTTAGAAGTTGTGGCCTGACTGACCCTGATAAAGGATCCGCCATCTTAAGCATTTGGGCTTTGGGTGGTGGAGCAGGAGTAAGACAGTGACTAGAGGCAGATTTTCTAGGAGTGGCCTGGCTTCTAGGCCTAAGAGTATCCATCGGTCTGAGAGAAATGGTAGTCGGATGAAAACACATCATTTTTTGTCTAGAATTGGTAGCGAGAAAGGCCTCCTCAGAAGCCATGCCTGCATCGCGGCTTTGGACCCAACTGAGGCAGAGACAACCAAAGGCTTGAAAGACTCCGAAAGGGTCTCAGTAGTGGCCTGCGTAGATATCGTATCGGGCATCAGGGGCTACGAAAGCACCTCATTGAATTCCAGAGAACTGACGACCTGCTTAGCAGTAGAGTCATCGGAAGGCTTAGCCTTGTGTGGTCTGTCTCTATCTTAATCCCTACATTTTTTTTGAAATGTCTACGGATTGTTGGCTGGCTGACACCATTTGTGAAGATGGAGGATGATGAATGAATGGTTCTTGCGTTAAAGAGGGCACAGAGCTGGCAACAGGGGGATGTCGTGGTCTGGGCCTAAAGAAGTGATGCAGTATGAATGGAAGTCTTGGTGTGGGTTCTGCTTTCCACAGGCGAGACAGTTAACTTTTTCGGACATCAGTTACTGCAAGAAAAAAGGATCACCAATGGGGTACCTAGCTTTAGACATTTTCAGCTGTAATCCGAACTTTGGTAGTGCCCGACTGACATACTTGTGAACTGCTTCTGCTATGGGCTCCACGGCAAGAAAGAATGATGTAATGGCGTCAACTACTTTGCTTTATAGCACTGACAACCTGATGTCAGTCCACAAGTGACAGCTGCTGCTGATTCAGAAAAACATTGACTCTGATATTCGGGTCGGCCGAGGGCTACCACAGCACAGATAACCCACAGGTGATGACTGCAACAGTGAAACACGAAGAACATCAGACTGAAGATGTGAGTTGATACTGGGCCAGCCATTTAAAACACAACTATTAATGATCAGAAACAAAAACGCTTGTCAACATCAAACAGGAATTATTTACACGACTATATACAATTTCCCAAGTTGTTGAACAATATTACTGTTAAATGCAATGTTGCTGAAGGAAATGTGTAAACCAGAACAATCCATGACTTATTCCTACCCTTTCACAAGTGCAACATTCAGCTTTAACACCAACAGTTTATTCCCTTCACTACTAACCCCTCTTAATTACTGCTCTCTAGTGTCCTCACTTTCCTCTAACTTTATCTTACCCACTTTCTCCCTTCCATAGCATTCTCTGTCGTTCCCTCATTTTCCCCAGTAATTAATGTACATATATAGAACTATAATTGTTGAAATCTCAGATATATGTACCATTATATTTTACTGAATTTGTCGTTTTATTTCTCCAAAATGTAATTCACTTATTGCTAATTCTGTCTTCATATCTAGTATGTCTTACCATTTTGTGTTAATGTGTTTTTTGTTCTTGTACCCTTTTCCCCAGATGGAACTTGAAAATGGTCCACCACGATCAGCGTTCTGTCACACTTAATAAATTAAAATAAAATAAATTTAACAATTTTAAAAACATCTTTGCTAAAGTAAAAGGAATCTGTATTAAATACATCACTGTGGAAAGTCTTGACACACTAAGGTTATGCATAAGCTATGACCCTTAATACTACCAAGAAAATAAAAAAGCCTCTTTAGAGTTTATCTTAAAGTCAGTAGGTCTCATTATTTTATAACTCTTCAGAGGGTTTTGAGATAACGGACTAGATCCACTTGTTTACCAGAACTAGCTGGTTTATGCTGTATTTGTAGCTATTCTTGAGCTTCTAAAGAATGTAAGAAACTCCTGAGAGTGAAGATGGTCACTGGTAGTCTTCTATTTCCTTTATATCTTGTCTCTTTTATAAAAGTTTGTTTTTAAAGTAAAGAGATCAATGGACATTTATTTCCCTACAACCCATTACTATACAGGGGGAAGAATGTTTTTTTTTTCTTTTTCAACAAGAATAATTTGAGAAGAAATGGTTTTTAAGGCACTATGGACACAAATTTCCTGCTAATAAAATCTTTCAACTAATCAAGTTCAAACAGTAGAGTAGCCCCCATTCTTTATATGAAGGATTTCCTGATAATGAAGACTATAGGTGCTTTCTGAAATCTGAATGATCAAAGTATTAGAACAGTAGTGTTCACATGATGAACTGCTTAAGATGTCAGGGTTTGCTTAATTATTATTTATACATTATTATTATAATTATTATTTATACATGCAGCATATCACATGCTATTTACATTTTATTGATGACATCTTTATTGTATGGGAAGATGACACCTTGCAGCTTGGAGATTTTATCACTTACCTCAATCAAACAACCCCCTTCTTGACCCATAGCTGTACTTCAACCACTTTCTTAGATATGCAGATTTCCAAGGACACCAACCATAACAGAATCACCACTGATCTATTCAGAAAACCAACGAGGGTTAACTTATTACTCCACAGTAAAAGTCTACATTCTACAAAAAACAAGTACAATATAGTGAGGAATATAGTGAAGTCCCAAGGCTATAGATTAGCTAGAATTACCACAGAGATGGAACCATTTTTGAGAAACCTGAACAACTTAAGAGAATTATTTTCTAGTGAGAGGCTATGAAAGTCAGATTTTAAAAAACATCCTAGAACCCATTATAGAACTGAAAAGGACTGAAACACCTTCACTCAACCTCCCCAGTAGAAAAATGTTAAGTAATTCCACAGAGAATAACAAATGCAAAAATAGGTGATTCCTGACATACACTTTGGATTATCACAGTATCAAAAATATTATTGAAAAAAAACTGGGACATTGTCACAGGAAACCCTTTTCTGATTAACATTTTATGTGAAGCCCCATCATTTGTTTATAGGAAGGCCAGGAACATTAGAAGTTTTGTTGAATTTAAACCTAGACCATATGAGAAAAGCACTAAAAGATGTGAAACTAATTGTACATTTTGTATATTTATACAGCAAGGTGACAGTTTTTATTGCCCTTATTTAAAGATCATTAAAACCAGTGCAGGGGGTGACTGTAACACTACAAAAGTAATTTACAGGACACAGTGCAATGAATGTGATGCATTCTATGTGGGCAAGACTGCAAATAAACTCAAGTGTATGATTTCATGTCATCTATCAGAAATCCGCTCTGGATGTAAAAATAATGCACTAGCCAAACACCTTTCTCTTCATAAAAGACACACAGGTTTTAAGTTCCAGATCCTGGAACGCATAGACATGAGTGATCTTGAAGGAGACATCACGAATATTCTGGACAAACATGGACTCGTGGCAATTAAAGCTGAACTCTTTTAGGAATCCTGGACTAAACTACTACTGTTCAATTAAAAGTGCACTGGAACTTAGAAAATTGCCACATTGTTTACATGACTAATTGTATTTTATTTTATTTTATTCTACAAATTGGTTTTAAATACCATTTTAAATCAGTTGAAATTTAAGTTTATATTTTGTTTCCATCATACACACATTTTTGTTCTTATTTTTATTTTTTTCAGTTTATATTATATATATTTTCCACTTTATTCAAAATGACGTGTAATAACAATACTAATTACACAATTACATATATTTTTATAGATTGTTTTTAGGGCTTTTGTACATAGACCTGAAGAAGTCTAGAAGGACAAAAGCGATCTTTGTTAACAACAGGTTATGAAAATAGAAATTGATTTTTACATGTAAAATGTATTTGTACATATTTATATATATTTTGTGATTGCCAAATGAACTAAGGTTGATATTTCTAGCCATGTAGTATATTGTCTTGGATAAAATCACAGACTTAATAATCTACTTAATAATTTGGTTAAATAAGAGGTACCACATCATTATAAATTTTATTTAAAGTACATAAGGGTTATATATTATTATGACAGCTACTAAGTAGGGTGGACCAGCTTGAATGTCACACTGATAGGGGAAGGGATGTGAATTTAACGTGTACCAATAACAATTTGTTTTACAGCACAATAAACCACTCCAATGCCTGATAAAAAGTATATATATATTTAGAAAGCTTGTGAAGAAATTATTACTCTATTTTTGTTTTACTTGGATCGCTTGTCTGTGTACTTAATAAAGGATTTTCGACTAGAAACAGACTGCCTGTCTTGCTTGGATTACTTTTGAATACTTAGTAATGCTGTACAATTATATATTTTCTATTATTATTTTTTGTTTTGTTTTGACTTAAGATGAGTTTAAGTTCGCTACTTCTACTACTATTGTCTGATCTGATTAATATTCTGTGATTAACTAGAAATATATGGACTGAAAATCTTCCACACAGAAGTTTCTTACACTGCTTAATTATTATTTACTTATCTGTTTGGCCTGAACTTACAATTACTTATTTAGACTATACATAGGCAGAGTTTTAAACAGCTCAGTATGATTCTAATTTATAGGTTCATAGGATTATTGGAGGTCACTAGGCTAATGGCCCAAGGGCCTTTACAACCCTAGCCATGTAAAAACCCAAGCACCCCATAGT
This sequence comes from Protopterus annectens, assembly GCF_019279795.1. Lineage (NCBI taxonomy): Eukaryota > Metazoa > Chordata > Ceratodontiformes > Protopteridae > Protopterus > Protopterus annectens. The sequence goes on from NC_056747.1 coordinate 627,787,489, forward strand.
TAAATGGTCATTATAAGCAGAGCGATTCTAGGATCAGCACTGACTGCCCCTGTCCATGAGGGACACAGGTGCCACCCCCAGGGCAAATTTATGATCACCTATCCAGTTGTCAAGGTTGTACTTAAATAGGGTCATTGAGGAGGTCTGATTCACATGGAGCTGAAGCTTATTCCCAGAGGAGCGTCAATCTCTAGGAAATATACATCTCTCTCCAGCATGTTCTGTTAAGGGACAAGACTACTCACAATTTTCATAGAGAACACTACAGTATAAACAAGCAGGGGGGGCAACCAGATCTTATCAGCTATGCAGACTAGCTCTTCTAGTATGGGATCAGGTTACAAAAGCAAACCTGTCTCTTCAAGCTGTCAACATTTCCTTGCAGGACAAAATACTAACAGATTCTCTAAGCAGATCAAGGGTGGACCCTCAAGAATGCTGAACAGGGAGGTCTTTCTAGATATAGTCCACTAATGGTGTGTACTGTAGACAGACTTTTTTATTTTCAATCTGCAACAAACAACTTCCTCTTTTTTTGCACCAACATTCTTTGCCCTCATTCATGGAGAATGGATGCCATGTCTTTTCATTGGAACTGAAGATTCCACAATGACTTCCCTCCTCTTTCACTCCTTCGAAAGGTCATACTAAAGATCCAGAGAGAAAAAACAAAGATCTTACTGGTGACTCCTCCTTTTTAGCCGAGGCAGCATTGGTTTCCAACTCTATCACCTAGCCAGGGGTCATCACCACATGTTAGCTCACTCAGTGGACTTGCACAAACAACATAAGCGCTCACGTTTTCACCTAGTCTGCCATCTCTCAACCTCACACTATGGATGATAGGATTCATCTTCCTTTCAGACAATTTTCTGAGGAAGCGCTACATATTTTCCAGAAAGCAAGGAAACCTACTACCCAGAAATCTTGCATATCTAAATGGAAAAGGTTTTTAGTTTGGTGTCATGGTCAGGAACAGAACCCTGCACAATTAGGTGCCCCTACTATCCTGTCTTGTTTGTACAAGTTCTTAAAAGCTGGCAGGGCATACTCTTCAATCAAGGCACACCTCTCGGTCTTCTCTGCTTGCTTACCTCTTGACCCTAATCTTCTGTCTAGGGTAGAGGTTAAACAGTTCCTGACAGGTGTACTCCACCTAAAACCACCTAGAAAAGCTATTCTGCATCCTTGAAACATCAGTTTTGATCTTGAGAAGCTCACTCTCCCTCCTCCTGAACCAACAGCCTCTGCTTCTCTCAAATGCTGTACTTGAAAAACTATACTTCTAGTAGCCCTTACTTCAGCTAGACAAGTCTCTGAGCTCCAAACCCTGATGGCATTCCTTGCTTTCCTTATTTTTCATAAGGATAAAGTGTCTTTGAGGGCCAACCCCTCATTTATGCCTAAAGTGGTAAATAAGCTTTCCCTCAAGCAGGTCATCAGTCTACCTGCTGTCTTCCCTAATCCTCAGAATAAGGTAAAATTAATCCTGCACTTACTAGACATGCATAGGCAGCTCCGATTATACTTGGACAAGACAAGCTATTCGCAAGACTGACCAGCTGTTAGTTTCCTTCACTCACCATGGCAAATGTTTAACTTTAACAGTGAGGGCACATTCTATGATAGCAGTGGCCTAACCTGGAGGCTTTTACAAGGACATGGACTCAAGAACTATACTAGAAGCAGCAACTTGGTCTTCCGTGCATACTCTTACCAAACATTACAAGGTAGATGCCTTTTTTAAGTCCACTGCTGCCTTTGCCAGATCAGTCCTGTCTGGACTGCTTCACAGCTCGCATATGACTTATCCAGCCACCCTTTACACTACTTAAGCTTTGGGAAACACCCAACAGTTTGAAATACTGCAACTGTAATCCAAGTCAGGAAATTGTACAGCTGTGTAAGAGTTTACCATAATAGTGGATGCCCTGCTGATCACTGTTACAGTATCCCTCCCTTTTTCTGTCATGCTTTACCCTTTCTCATGGACTGAGGGAGGAACATTTTCTGCCTTGCTCCCTTTTAGTTGACCTATTACTTTACTATCCTCCAGTGTTTAAAAGTTTCCTGGGTTGAAACAGTTTGAGTTTTACACTCATTTGTCCGGTTATGTACAGTTACGCCCACAAGCTTTAAGTCATACATTAGATGTTTGGCTCCATGGAAGTTTTTGTCTTTGATGCCTGGTCTGGTAATCTGGTTATCTGGAGATACTCAAACAGTTTGTAATATTGCAACAGTGATCAGAGGAACATCTGCTGTTATGGTAAGTTCTTACACAACTGTACTATCTGTGAGACATCTAGCAGTTTTAAATATAAAATACTGAATAGTGATAGTGCAGAAACTCTGTATGACTATTGAGTATTGTATACAGTGTGTAACAGTGCAAATAGATGTATGAAAGAACAATTCATCACTGGTAGAAAACCTAAAGGGTTTGACAAGATTATCATAAAATGTAAAATACTGAAGAAAAAAAAAAAAAAGGTAAAAATTAGTGCAGAAAAACCAAAAACACAGGACTAGGAAGAAAAGAAAGCAAATGAAAACAAACAGTGGTAAGAAGGTACATTAGAAGATGTTTTGGTAATGCAGCAACTCATTGAAAGACTCCGTCTAAATGAATGTCTCAATGATTGATTGATCAAAAGTTTGTCAATTCCCATTTTACTGAATGCCAGAATGGTCGAAGGAAGAGTTCTTTATATGGAGATTGGACTATTTCCCTTTCGCCATGATAATATGATCTCAAAGCAAGTATAAGTAGCAGGGTTGTGAGGGGATGTAGTCCTTCATATGAGGTGGGTTCCCTCCTGCAGTTTTCTAACTTGTCTGCTGTACTGCTAACAAGTCAAGATGTGGTATCTCAAATTGTTTGCTTCATGCCATGCTGGTCTTGTTAACACCCTCAATTTGCTGAGTTTGTTCTCAATAAGACAGTTGTTGAAAAAAATGGAACTGATCCAGAAGAAAGTAGTTGCAAGGAAGGCTTCTATGGTGATGCATAAGATGAAACTTGCAAAATGAAGGTGGAAGAAAACTGAATCAAAAATATTCATATTCATTTTCACTCTTGTGCAAGCAGCGGTTACAGCTTTTTCTCATGTATACAAACAAGCAAATACATTTCCCATCAGGTCCAACTTAATGGGCTAAGTCTGCTGGACATACAGTCCCTTTTCAGGGGCAACTAGGGGGCAATGTTTGGTTTGCCTCACTCAGAGTCATACTATACACAAATGTAGGGTTTGTGAATCAAACCTGTGACTGCTGGGTGGTCTAGATCTAGAAATATATAGTCTAAAACCTTTGTGCCAACCTGCCAAGCATAAAAATTTAAGGAAAGTAATAACAGCACTCATTAAACTTAAAAAACAATGTACAACTTTGTTTTCCATGCTGTCGAAGAAATTATATTTTTTCAAATATAGGTTTTAGGGGGAACATGGGAAACAGAAAGAAGTACTAAATGTAAAATATGGAATGTTTACATAATAAAAGTAAAAGAAGTGAGATGTTGTTAAAGCCCTTATGAAGCTAACACATTAAAATTTAGCTTAATAAAAGCGTTTTAATTGCATTCATTTATATTTTTTTATAATACCCAATTTTTACTTTATATTGTTTACAGCAGATAGTACATTACCAAAATTAACAAAGAGAAAAATGAAGGACAAACACTTTTAGAAAAGCAATATCTGAAAAATAATTTATCAAGTAATGAGATCTATGCATGAAAAACAAATACTGGATTTACATTGCTAAAAAAGGCACAAAAATATCAAAAAGAAAACAATGAGAAATAATGGAAAAAACATGCGGGAGAACTTCTCGCTTAAACCAAAAATAAGAAAAAAGAAGCTATGTCTTATAACATTCCATCTGTGTTTTCGATTTTCATTTTCATCTATTCTTGACTAGTGGGTTACGGTTCCAGTCCTTGGAACTGATCCTGCAGTCATATAGCTTACATCAGACAAAAATAAAAAATCTCTCAAGCTGCAAATCTACCCACAATGCCCCTCTCAACATTATCTCAGACTGAGTTTGCAATCAGATAAAAGAAGACTCTGTAAAATATAAGTCAGAAACCTTGTCCAAGGTATCCCTAACAATAAGAACCCAGGACAGGATGTCACTCCACCAGAAGTCTAAAGGAGGTGGCAGGCAGGAGAGACGCAAGAATAGATGAGGATTGACAACACAGATGGAATGTTACGGAGAGACATAACTTCTTTATCAGATGTTGCCGACCGTCATCTATTATTGACTAATGGGACAGAGACCCCAGCTCCTTAGATTTTTATTTTTATTTTACTTATTTTACTTTTGTTGACCGGGCTAGTCTAACTGGATATTTGTCCATTCTCAGTAGAGGCTCGGGGAGAAAAGTTCCACAATAATGTTATACAAATTGATATACATGAGTAAGAAAAGACATAAGGGGATCATTTCCAAAACATTTTGATTAAACAAAGAAAAACCCCTTTTAGTTAGGCTTATCTAACATAGCATGACAAAAAATGACACAACTAAGCAAGAACGTATAGCTTAATATAAACAAGGATTGATACAAAACAGAATTAGAGCAGTTAGAACACAGAAGTTAAATAAAAGAAAAGTATAAACAAGAAAAGGTTGGTCATGTCAAAAAGTGTTTCAGTCAGGATTAGTACATGGACATAGCCATTGTGAATTAAGTAAGGTTTTTAGTTGCTTTTTGAAACGTGGAGTGGATATCAGGGATGTTAGATTATTAGGAAGCTTGTTCCAAGACTTTCCAATGGTGTTAGTAAATAGGCAATCTCCAGATTTATTATTGGATTTTAAGGTTGCAACTAGTAACTTATTAGCTGAGCGTAGGGTTCTGAGATTTTTATATGGGTTGATAAGGTTAGAGAGTATAGGAGTATTTGTGGAATGATACAAGATCTTGTGGGTGATAGTTAATTGCTGAAGAAGAAGCTGGTTTTGCAGTTCCAACCATTCTAGTGGCCTTATGGAACAACATTCCTGAGAACCATAGAACCAAAGGATGCGATCCCCCTGGAGACCATATCCAATCTGCAATAAGTAATAAATGTATGAGGCTTAGCCCAAGTTGCAGCTGCGCAAATTTCTGACATGGAATCTTTGGAATGAAAAACAGCAGAAGTCACCATCCATCTAGTAGAATGCACCTTCACTGGCATAGGGAGTTTCATGTTTCATTTTGTGTAAATGAAAGATGTACAATCCCTCAACCATCTTACAGAGTGCCCTTGGACACCAGTTTGCCCAAAGTTGTACGAGCAAAGGATACAAATAACTGTTCTGATCATCTAAAATTGTTTAGTTCTATCTAGACAGAAATGTAATTGCCTGTGTACATCCAGAAGGAGCAGACAGTACTCGCTTTTATTTGAAAGATTTGGGAAGAATACAGGCAAGTCTATGGACTGGTTGACACTGGTCTCCGAAATCACTTTAAGAAGAAAAGTTGGGTTTGTTCTGAGTGACACACTGTCTTTATGGAAAATTAAATACGGAGTTTTACAGCATAAGGCCTGTAATTCGGAGACTCGTCTCGCTGAAATGACAGCTATGAGAAATGTCTTCCAGGAAAGGAATTTTAAATCAAAGGTAGCTGCAGGTTCAAACAGAGGTGAAGTAAGTGATTGTAACACGAGAGTTAAGTGGTGGGAGAGAGTCTTTAAAAGGGGACTTTCAAATGTACTGTGCCCGTAAGAAAACCCTTACAAAATCTGTGAGAAATTAAGGGGTGGTCCCAGATACTGTTTTGAAAATCTGAAACAGTTGCTAACATAACTTTGATTGTAGAAGCAGAACCTCCTTTACTAAAGACGGCAGCTCGAAACTCCAGAACCTTTTCTATTGGCACTGAAAAGGGGTCCAGACCATTGTCAAAAGCCCAAATAGAAATTGCTAAGGTAGAGATTCCTGGTGGATGGTTTATGTGATGCCAACAAAATGCGTCACACAAGGGAAGCTATACTATTATGGTGGACAACTACTGGAATTGGAGAAACCAAGCAGTTAGCTTGAGAGTCTGAAGACTAGGATACACTAGTCCCTGGGGGTGGAACAAAAGATCTGGAACTGGGTCCAAAATCCATGGGTAGTGTAGTAGATGAGGCCAAAGGAAGGGAAACTACATCTCTTGAGGCCAATAAGGGGTAATGAGGATCACTTTGCTTCTCAACCAAGCTGTTTTCTAGAGGAAAAGAGGGAAAGGGGGAAAAGTATAAAGGAGACCCAGAGGCCAATCGTGGAGAAGAGCATCCCTGGGGGACTCCCCTGAAGGGGAATTAGGGCAAAGTAGCTTCTGCACTTGTTGTTCAGGGGTGAAGCAAACAGGTTGCAGCAAGGCTGGCCCCAGCAAAGAAAGATCTTCAGTACTCTGGGATTCAGAGACCACTCGTGAAGCATGAGGATGCATCTGCTCAGTTTGTCTGCAATCACGTTTGAACTCCTCGGGATGTGCATTTCTATGAAAAAGCGACTGGAAGTCACTGCCCATTGCCACACTGGGAGGGCTTCTCAACACAGTGGGTAGGACTTGGTTCCCCGCTGTTTGCTGATGTACCAGACTACAGACATGTTGTCTGACTGAATAGCCATCATCCTTAGAGGTAAGGCAGAGTAAAATGCTTGCAATGTCAGAAGCACTGCTCTTAGCTCTAGAACACCAATATGCAGGTTGGGCTAGGAGGTGGACCAAGTGCCTTGGACTGTCTTCTCAAGATAATGCCCCTCCCATCTGGGAAGCATCTGTGGTCACTATGGCCTTGGGCTGTGGGGGAACAAAGTGACAGCCTAGAAGAATACCCTCTGAGTGCATCCACCAGGTTAGGCTGTTCTTGTTATCGACTGGATATGAAAACTAGATGATCCATGGGATGGGTCAGAATAGACCACTGGCTTGCAAGTAATCACTGGAGAAGTCTCATGAGAAATCTTGCCAATGGAACTAATGTGATCACTGCTGCCATGCAGCCCAATAGCTGCAGAATCTGCTGAGCAGGGATTTTGTTTAAGTGAAGAATTGGATGAAGCTGTAACTGTATTTTCTGTAACCTGTGTAGGAGAAGCGATGCTATACAAGATACAGTGTTGAGACAAGCTCCAATGAATTCCATGTCCTGAGAAGGGGTTGGCTGAGACTTCACAGGATTGACCGTGATGCCCAACTGATGGGATAGCTTCAGAATGAAGCCCATAGTCTGCAGTAGAAGATGCCTGGTGGGAGCAGTGAGGTGCCAGTCGTCCAGGTAAGGAAACACTCGGAATCCATGCAGCCTCAAGATGTGCTGTGACTGCATACATTTGGTGAACACCATGGGGGCTGTGATGAGGCCAAAGTGCAACACACTGAATTGGAAATGACTAGCTCCTATTTGGAAGTGGAGAAACTTTCTCGAGCATTTGTCCACTTACAGTGCAATGGAAAAGTATTTGCCCCTTTTCTGATTTCTTATCTTTTGCATGTTTGTCACACTTAAATGTTTCAGATCATCAAACAAATATAAATTTTAGACAAAGATAACCCAAGTAAACACAAAATGCAGTTTTTAAGTTATGATTTTATTTATTAAGGAAAAAAAACTATCCAAACCTACATAGCCCTATGTGAAAAAGTAATTGCCCCCTAAACCTAATAACTGGTTATGCCACCCTTAGCAGCAGCAACTGCAATCAAGTGTTTGTGATAACTGGCAATGAGTCTTTTGCATTGCTGTTGAGGAATTTTGGCCCACTCTTCTTTGCAGAATTATTTTAATTCAGCCATATTGGAGGGTTTCCGAGCATGAATCACCTTTTTAAGGTCATGCCACAGCATCTCAATTGGATTCAAGTCCGGACTTTGACTAGGCCACTCCAAAACCTTCATTTTGTTTTTTTAAGCCATTCAGAGGTGGACTTGCTGGTGTGTTTTGGATCATTGTCCTGCTACAGAACCCAAGTGCGCTTCAGCTTGAGGTCACGAACTGATGGCCGGACATTCTCCTTCAGGATTTTTTGGTAGAGAGCAGAATTCATGGTTCCATCAATCACAGCAAGTCATCCAGGTCCAGAGGCAGCAAAGCAACCCCAGACCATCACACTACCACCACCATGTTTGACTGTTGGCATAATGTTCTTTTTCTGAAATGCTGTTACTTTTATGCCAGATGTAACGGGATGCACACCTCCCAAAAAGTTCAACTTTTGTTTAGTGAGTCCACAGAATATTTTCTCAAAAGTCTTGGGGATCATCAAGATGTTTTCTGGCAAAAGTGAGATGAGCCTTTATGTTCTTTTGGGTCAGCAGTGGTTTTCACCTTGGAACTCTGCCATGCTTGCCATTTTTGCCCAGTCTCTTTCTTATGGTTGAGTCATGACCACTGACCTTAATTGAGGCCTGCAATTCTCTAGATGTTGTTCTGGCTTGTTTTGTGACCTCTTGGATGAGATGTTGCTGCACTCTTGGGGTAATTTTTGTAGGCCGGCCACTCCTGGAAAGGTTCACCACTGCTCCATGTTTTCTCCATTTATGGATAATGGCTCTCACCGTGGTTCGCTGGAGGCCAAAGCTTTAGAAATGACTTTGTAACCTTTTCCAGACTGATAGATGTCAATTACTTTGTTTCTCATCATCTTCTTCTTTTGGCTGTTCCCGTTAGGGGTCGCCACAGCAGATCAACTGTTTCCATTTCTTCCTGTCCTCTGCATCTTGCTCTATCACACCAACCACCTGCATGTCCTCTCTCACCACATCTATAAACCTCATCTTAGGCCTCCCTCTTTTCCTGTTACCTGGTTTCATCCTTAGCATCTTTTTTCCAATATACTCTGCATCCCTCCTCAGCACATGTCCAAACCAACGTAATCTTGCCTCTCTGGCTTTGTCTCCAAACCTTCCAACCTAGGCTGACCCTCTAATATACTTATTCCTAATCCTGTCCATCCTCATCACACCCAGTGCAAATCTTAACATCTTCAACTTTGCCACGTCAAGCTCTGACTCCTGCCTTTTTGTCAATGCCACTGTCTCCAACCCATATAACATAGCTGGTCTGACTACCCTCCTGTAGACCTTTCCTTTCACTCTTACTGGTACTCGTCTCTCACAAATCATTCCTGACACTCTTCTCCACCCACTCCATACTGCCTGTACTTTCTTCTTCACCTCTCTTCCACACTCACCATTATAGGTTCATAGGTTCATACTAGGCTATCTGCCCGAGGGCATTTATAAGCCTAGCCCATAGTTTTGTGGCTTACGCCACCCCTTAGTTTGGAGAAACTATACCCATTATTTAGCTGTGCCTCTGTCGAGCAGTGACACTGAGGTAACCCCTGGGGTGTATCTGTGATCTCCCATCCATTGGTCAAGATTCCTCTTGAACAAGGCCAGCGAGGTGCTCTGCCTCACATAAACCGGGATTTTGTTCCACAGCATAGGGAGTCTTTGGGTGATGAATCTATCCCTCCAGCACGTCCTATTAATAACCGTGTCGAGGTTTAAGTCACCCGCCTTGTGGCTCTGAGGGATCTAGATTTTTGAGATGAAGCATATTCATCAAATCTGGGTTTGACATGGCCTTGTATGTCAGGCATAGGTCACCTCTGAGCAAGAACTGAATATAACTGGAGTTCTTTCAGTCGTGCATAAGACAGATTTTGAGACCCTTTATCCTTTTGGTGAGGAACTTTTGTGGCCTCTCCAGCTGCTGCAAGTGTCGGGTCAGATACATTCCGAATGGGGCATTGTACTCGATCATTGGTCTGATGAGTGATGAGTATAGGGAGACTATGACTTCCCTTGATCTAGATGTGAATCCCTTCATGATAAGGTGGGCAATGTAGAAGGTCTTCCTAACTACTTTAGCAATATGAGTGTCGAATGAAAGGCTACTGTCAACCTGGGTTCCCAGGTCCCTAATAACTTCTTCTGTGTTCAGGGGATTGCCACCTATATGGTAGCTAGGGGTAAACCTTATTTTTCCCGAATTCCCAAATTACTATTTTGTTTCTCATCTGTTCCAGAATTTCTTTAGATCACGGCATGATGTCTTGGTTTTTGGGATCTCTGCCCTACTTCCCTTTGTCTGACAGGTTCTAATTAAGAAATCTCTTGATTCAACAGGTCTGGCAGTAATCAGGCCTGGGTGTGGCTAGTGAAACTGAACTCAGCTTTCCCAAAAATGTGATTAAGCACAGTTACTTCATGGTTTAATAAGGGGGGCAATTACTTTTTCACATAAGACCATGTAGGTTTGGATAGTTTTTTCCCTTAATAAATAAAATCATCACTTAAAAACTGCATTTTGTGTTTACTTGGGTTATCTTTGTCTAATATTTAAATTTGTTTGATGATCTGAAACATTTAAGTGTGACAAACATGCAAAGAAATAAGAAATCAGGAAGGGGCAAATACTTTTTCATTGCACTGTATGTGGTAATATGCATCTTGAAAGTCAATACAGCGCATCCAATTGTCATTCTCTAAGAAGGGGAGAATTGACTGACCCATGACCATCCGGAATTTTGCCTGGTGGACAAATTTGTTTAGAATGCTGAGAACTAAAATTTGTCTCCAGTCCCCTGTTTTCTTTGGCACTAAAAAGAATCTAGAGTAAAAACTGGATCCTAATTGGTCTGGTGGGACTTCTTGGATGACTCGTTTTTTTCTAGCAGCTTTTGTACTTCTACTGCTGCTTGAACTCTCTGACTGGGAGTAACATCAGGGAGTCTTGCTAGGGTTCTCAGGTAAAAAGTGAAGGGGATTAAATAACTTCTGGAAATGATTCTTAGCACCCAGGCATAGGTGGTTATGTGTCACCAGGTGACTGGGTGCAAGGAAAGTCTTTCCCTGTCTGCTTCCAGAGGTAAGCAATCAGGTTCCCCCTTCAGGAGACCTGACAGGGCTGACCAGAGAAAGAATCCCTGGAACCCTGATTCTGCAGACCATCCATGCCTCTGGGATGGCATCTTCCATTATAAATCTTCCCTCTGCCTCGAGAGGAGTCCAAACCACATGTGTCCTGGAAAGGCTGCTGGAATTCCTAGAACCACAGCTTGCCACTCCTTTGACTCCTGGAATAGGATCTTTGAGAATGGGAAACGTACGTCCACAGCAGACAAAGTCTTTCCATCCTTTTCACAAATGGATAGGGGTTCCTTTACTTTGGGACCAAACAAAGAGGAGCCATCAAAGGGAGAATCGACAAAGGAAGACTTGAATGGTTACACAAACTCACACAGGCACATCCAAGCATGTCTTCGAATAGCAACACCTGAAGCTGCTGACCTGGTAACCCCCCTTCGGCTGCATGTGCAATGAGCCTCATGGACTAGTTCAAAATAGTCTCCAGGGTAGCTAGCAGGGAGGCCACTTTTTCTTGGACCCTCTCAGCAACTGCTCCCGCCAGGGTATCAGACAGCTCTTTGACCAGATCCCTTTGAAGTCTTGTGAAATGTGGCAAAAAATTCAAGGAATTGATGGAGAAGGTCGATGATGCATAGACCCGCTTCCCAAATGTGTCCATCGCCCTGGACTCTCGGTTCAGGGGATGGACAGTAGAACTTTCCTTGGCTAGTTCTTTCTTGGCGGAGGCCACTACCACCATGCCATCAACTACTAAGCCCTTATCTCAATGTCGGTGGTCTTCAGGAGCAGAACAAATTTTGTCAGGTCTCCGGGGGACTGGTTCAATAGAGTCAGGAGCCTTCCAAGCCCACTGAGTCATCAGTTTAAGTCATCAGCGGCCGAGGTAACCTAGGAGGTTGAAGGGGTGTACCAAAGGCCTGCAAGTACACAGATTCCTCACAAGACAGGTCTTTGGACTTCCAATCACCCCTCTGTTTTAGGAAATCAAGAATGTCTCCAAAGGAGACATCTTCCAGGGGTTACAGTGGGGAACCCCTCTCCCTCACTGAAATCCGTATCCTCCATAATGGATTCTTCAGCAGAATCAAGGTGTTGCCTATTACACAATCTCTTCCGAGAAGGCTCTTCAGTGGGAACATCTGAGGAGGATTCAGAAGAGGGGGTGCCTTTAGCAAACAAGTCTTGCTACCTTGGTGCTCGCTGTCCAGGAATTGAGGTTGGTGGCAGAACTGAAGAACCTGGGAAGACTCCAGTATCCCAGGAGCAATCTGAGATGAAGAAGTGGCCAAAGCTCTTTCCACTGCCTGAAAGGCAAGACCCCCTGAGGAGGGATGGGAGCCCAGAACAGAGACTGACATACTTGAAACCGGGGTCACACCCTGCCCCGAGAGCCCCACCTGACAGACTGGAACTGAGGATGGGTCCCCTGCCAGTGCAGCCAGAAGAGATACAGATGGCTCCATAGAAAAACTCAGGGCTGGCTTGAACCCCCTTGGGTCCGATGGTAAAAACACAGTCTTGGGGACCAGACATTGCCAAAGGCACCGAAGGAGTCAGAGCCAGACTCAGCGAAGACAGGAGTGTTGTTGGCACTGTAACCACTGGAACCTGAGAGGCTGGAGTTGAAAGCTCTAAAGCCTGTGCAGAGGCTAGAGGAGGAGAATAAGTAGGGGTGGATGGAGAAAAAACCTCCACACCAGAAGGGAGAGGGGCCTGAGTAGATGAGGGGAGACCCTGAGTTACTAAGATCTGATCCACCAACCTAACAATATCAACCTCAGAGAGACTTCTGGTAGAGAGCATGGACAACTCAGAAGGCATATTGGGTCTCTCAAGAAATGGGATAGGGAGCTGTCCATGGAACAGGTCTGCTGTATTGTGGGGGAAAATGGCACAGACATGGTGGAAGTGACAGTCAGCATCGGTGTTGGAGCTGTAGTCATAGTCGGAACAGTGGCAGTCAAACTTTGAAATATTGTTGTAGCCGGTGTAGAAGGCACTAGTATGCTTTTCAGTACTGGAGATCCAGACTGTTCTGAAAGCTTCGGAAGCTTAACTTTTGGTTCCATAGAGGAACCTTCAGAAGCATGTTTATGTTTTATGACAATTGGTGCCCATGGAAATGTCAGCATCAAACTGGAGGATTTTGAGCCAGAGGTCGGAGGCGACTGGTCGGCCTTGGACAACGCTTCTTCAAAAGAGGCTTTAAGGAGCTCTTTAAGAATAAGTTTGTTCTTCCTCTCTGACAGGGTTCTATCAGTAAAACCCTGGCAGATGGAGCAGTCCACACTCAAATGGGGAACACCCAAACAGTAAACACAGGATTCATGATTATTAGAGTTTGGCATTTTCCTGCTGCACTCTGTACATTGTTTAAACCCCCGTGGTGGAGCTTTTAGGCTTCTCTGCCATATTCCTGAATAAAATCAGTATTAAGGCAGAAAGGAAAGGTGGTGGTTTAGAAATTAGAAACTCACTCGCACTAAAATGGGAAAATCTACCAACAAAGGTAGAGGGGAAAGAATACACCAGCGGTAAGGAAAAAACAGCACACACGCTAAGGGTAGACTAAAGTTTTGAAAGGAAGGAAAAGGTCTTATATAAATAAAGAAGAAAAATATAATAATATACTTAGCTACAAGAAAATCAGCTGACGCGTCTTTTCCTAAGAGCAGCAACCGAGATTTGAGGTAATGTGGAGAGGGGCATTGTGGGAAGACTTGCAGCTAGAGAGATTTTTTTTTAGGCTGACATGGGCTATATGACGGCCAGATCAGTTCCGAGGATCAGAACCATAACCCACTAGTCAAGAACAGATGAAGACTGACATCAGATGAAATGTTACTGATAAATGAGGAAATAATTCTAGTATATATGTGAGATTTAGCAAATGGTGAACATTGAAAGAATAAGTGCTAGAGTTTAACCTAAAATTCACAACAGACTGCATATAAAACAGTATGGCTGGGCAGAACACCCTGCTCTCTATACTGCCCCCAGTTCATACACCCTCTGCACCCAGAACCATTCAAGAAAGAAAAATAAGGACAGCAAATAATGATTTTTGCAGTTAATTTCTACATATTGAAGTATACTGTTGAGGTCAGCTCTAATGGAGACAGCCACAAATGGGGATGGAATGTGGAAACTAAATCCCAATGCAGACGGATTTCTCAGTTATCTAAAGATGTTGAGAGTACACAATGCTGTAATAGCAAAGGTCTTCACCTCACAGATCCAGGGTTTGATGCTGACCTCTGGTTGCTGTCTGTGCAGAATATGCATGTTCTCCCATAACTGTAAAGTTCATCCCAGTGACATGCTGGGCTTTTCTGCCTCCTGGATAAAATGTATTAAGTTCAAACCGAGCCCTTTCAGTTGAACTTTGAATCATGCCAGTTGAGGTATGCCTACTGAGTACACCCAAAAATGAATGGAGTTGTTAGCAGCAGGCCAAACTCTTTGTGGTGTCCGCTGTATGAAAAACAACTGCTTTAGAAATCAACTGTGGTGGGCAGCATCTTTTCAATAAGAGAAATGTTGCTAAGTCGGTTGAGGACCCAGTCTACTCTGACCTACACCAGGGAACCATGTTAACAATGGGAGGGGTCTAACATGCCCCTTTTGACCAATAAGTGCTCAACAGAAGCCCAGCAGTTCTGGGTCAATAAGCTACTGGCTGTCCAGTTGCTCATGCTGGCTCATGTAGGCTAGATCCTTTAAGTGACTATAACCAGACAAAAATGAACTAATGATTGCTACAATGAACATACGTTCACTGACAGGGCACTGCTTAAAAGTGGATGATTTCTTGATAAGTAGGGAACTAGGTATTCTGTAAATTCAGGAGACAAAGGGGAAAGGCAGAGTAACAGAATCTCTTGGGTTGGGATCCAAAGCCTGCTACTTTGGGAAGGATCAAGTAGAAATGGTGTGGATCCAGACATTGAGTCTGTGGGAACTGTGATGAGAGAGAAAGAGTCTTCTGAAGAAAGTGGGGGAGGTCATCAAAATTAGTGCATGAGTCATGGCAGTAAAGTAGGGCAGTTTTGATAATCTCGGTCTACGCTCATCTATGAAAGGCGAGGCAAAAAGGGCATTCAGGCAACAGATGCAGGACTTCCCTAGGTAAAATAAGTTGGTGTTGTTAATGGGGGACCTGAATGCTCATACTAGGACAGATAGAACAGGACATGAGGAATGCATGGTCCACATAGGTAGGGCAACTGGATCAATGAAGGAGAGGCCATTTTAGACTTCTGTCTGGCAAATGACTTTGCGGCCAATACATAGTTTGCCAAGAGACAGACACAGTCACAAGATGACATATAAGAGTGGTAGGCATGCAAGTCAGGTAGACTTCTGCCTCATAAGGAAAGGATACTAGGATAATAATCAGAAACTGCAAAGTCTTCACCAAAGAAACAGTCAGCCCCCAGCACAAACCACTTGTGAACACAATCAGCCTCACGCAACTGTTAGACAAAGCTGTAAGGTCAACAGAGACTAGGCTAAACATCTGGAAGTTGAATGAAAATTTCAAGGAAATATTCAAGGGTGTGGCATTTCAAAACGGAAGAAGAAATAGCTGGATCCATAGAAGAATGGCAGCATCTCAAAACAGCATATGTGAAGGAGATATAACAGATTTGCAGCTGAGCCGCTGGGCATGGAAATAAATTACAATAAGGAAAGTTGTTGGAATGCAGAAGTTCAGGAAGTAAAGGAGTAGTGCAAGAAGAAGTGGGACATAGAAAAGATGGACCAGGCCAAGAAGGTATATTAGTTGGCTAACAGGACTAAGAGTAGTAAAAATGATGAAGTAGAAGGTGTCACAGAAAGTCAACCAACTTCTATAAAGTGACTCAGCGGGTGTCAGAAGAAAGCTCTAATAGGCTGCAAGGCAGTGACAGAAAGGTTAAATAAATAGTTGCCAGACACCAGTCACAAGGGATGCTAGCAGTAATGTGCTCACCAGTCCAGATAACATCAAAGGCAGATGGAGGGGTACTTTAAGAAATTTCTAAATTAAGAAAACCCTACAGAACCTGTACCATCCCCCCATGGACAACCTACAGTGAATGAGGAAAAAGAACCCACCCTAGAAGAACTAAAAATGACAATAAAGAAAATGAAGTCAGGCAAAGCAGCAGGTTCAGATGAAGTCATGGCAGATGTGATCAATGGGAGGAAAGGCTCCTGAGTGCAATCATTGTAATTTGGAGGGAAATGCATAGCCCAGATGATGAAGAACAAGCAGTCTCATTCTAGTGCCGGTGTAGAACAAAGGTGGCATTCACAACTTTGGATAGTACAGAGGTATCAGCCTTATGTCACACTGCATGAAAATGATAGGGTGACTGATAAATGAATATGTACAGTAGCAGAAAGTGACACTGGAGAAGAGCAGTTTGGATTCACATCAGGATACAAGACAACTTACTCAATGTTAGCAGCAAAGTAGACAGCTGAAAGTAAGCGAGAGAGGAGGAAAGAGTCTATCTGCATTAATACATTTAAAGAATGTATATGTCAAGGTCACAATTATCTGATTTGTGCACTCCTATGATGGCTCAAAGTCCTGAAAACAATGGCAGAATAAGTGCAGACTGTACAAAGACGCAATGATGTCGTTTGTCTTTCGGCTTTTTCCCGGTAAGGGGTCGCCACAGTGGAACTCCAGTCCACTAATGATCGGCAGTAGATTTTTTTACGAAACGCTGCGGTGCCAGCTCGATGCTCAACCTTCAACTAAGGCACGCCCACTTACGCACGCATGTCTTTCAAATGCTACCCAACCGTGGGGAGGACATGCAGACTTCACACAGAAGGCACTCCCAAGCCAAGCCGAGAATCAAACGGGAGAACCTCTTGTTGTGAGGTAACAACGCTACCACTGTACCACCGAGCGTTCAGACTCAGAGAGGATTGGATGTGCATTACAATTCAGCTTTGAGCCCACTTATTTTCACATTAAATCAACAAAGCTGCTGTATGCAGATGAATTGGCACTACAAGTAGACTCTGAACAGGAACTTCAGCAAATGTTCAGGGACTGGAAATCAAAACTGAAGGCACCTGGATTGAAACTGAGTACATAGCAACAAATGAGGGAAATCAAAAATTGAAAGCAGAAGTAGAAGGGAAATTAGTAACAGCTTCAAATACTTAGGAGGTGTGGCTGAGGAGGAAAGTCTGAATAAGGAAACTAAAGCAAAGATCAGAGGTGCTGCAGCTAACTGATACAAAGTGTCAGGAGTAATATAAAATAGAAGAATACCAAAGAAGCTGACGTGCAAGGTGTGCAAAAAGTGGTGCAACTAGTACTGCTGTTAGACACAGAAACCTAGTCAGTGAAGACAAAGCAGCTGAGGAAGCTTGAGAGGATAGAGATAAAGTGCCTGAGATGGGGAGCAGATGCTCGTTGTGGGGCAGGAAAAGAAGTGAAGACATCACAGAAGTCATGAAAGACACCAGCTTATAGATGAGGTTAAGGAGAAAGAAAAGTTGTGTAAAATCTTACCATAACCATAGATGTCTTTCTCTTCACACTGCCGCAGTATTCTTCAATTGAGGGATATCCACGTCAGTCCTTTGAAGAATACCTTGGAAGGAGCCATGGCTCTGGTAGAGAGGGCCTTTACAAGGGGGGAAAGAGTCCTTCCATGGTTAGTATAGCAAAAGGAGACAGTTTTGGAGAGCCAAGAAGAGATAGTCTGATTGGAAGCAGGGAAACTCAGTGCCCTGGGATAGAAATTAATGAAGAGCTGGTCAGATTTCCTGAAGGGTTTAGTCTTATCCAGGTAGAGCCTCAGTTGTCGGTGAACATCCAAGGAATGTAGGATCCTCTCACTGTGGTTTTGTGGGGTGGGGAAGAAGGTGGGAAGTTGGATGGATTGGTTGACAGAGTTTGTTAACCACTTTTGGCATAAAGGATGGGTGAGTCCTCAGAGACACCCTGTCCTTATAGAAGACTAGGAAGGGGGAAACAGCCATGAGGGCTTGGAGTTCAGACACCCTTCTAGCCGAAGTCAAGGCAACAAGCAAGACTGTTTTTCAGGAGCAATGCTTGAGGGAAGCTGAAGAAGATGGTTCAAATTGGGACAGAGTCAATTTCTCTAGTACAAAGGTGACGTCCCAAGGAAGAGGGATGGGTTTCCTGGGAGGTCTAGTGTGGAAGTAATAAGGAACTGCTTCACCTTGAACTTGGAGATGAGAGGGAGAGATCAGCCAAGCCAGCATTGAGCAACTCACACAAGTAGGATAAAACCACTGGAATTTCCACTGTTAATGGATTCTGATCCTTAGATTGGCACCATAATGAAAATCTTTTCCATTTAGAAACATAAGATGTTCTAGTGCTGGGTTTTCTGGCCTTTTGCAAAACCCTGAGCATGTCTTCAGAAAAAAAGGTGTCTAAAAGGAATTAGAATCTTTTCACCCACAAAGTCAACTGAAGAGTCGACAGGTGAGGGTGAACAAGGAATCTTCCGTTCCGTGTGATAAGGTCCACTCTGTGGAGTAACTTGTGATGATGGACCTGGGCTAATTGAAGGAGAAGGGGAAACCAGTGCTGTCTTGGCCAAAACGGAGACACCAGTAAGATTTTTTGGTTGGTGTTGCCTGATTTTGAGCAGGACTTTTGGTATTCTAGGAAAGGGAGAGAATGCATAGAGAAACTTCCCCTTCCATGAGAAAGAAAAGGCAGCCAAACCTTGGAAGTTGCCTGTTCAGAGGGAAGGGAAATAAGTCTACTTTTGGAATACTACACTGGTGGACTATTTCCAGGAACACATCCCTGTGAAGCATCCATTTGTGGGATTGAGTCCAGATCTGCTCAGTGAGTCTGCTACAAGATTTCTGTTGGAGGTGATGTACACTGCCTGAATGGTATTGTTGTGTTTTTCCAGGAAGTCCCATTCTAGGAGGGCCTACCTGCTAAGGAGGTAGGATCTGGTTCCCCATGCTTGTTCACATACCAGAGCATAGTCATTTGTCTGTGACAACCTCAGTGGGCCAGGGCAAAGGAGAGGGCTGAAGGTTTGAAGAGGAAGGAGCAATGTGTTGATATATATACCATTTTCTGTGAATACGAAGAAGAAAACGCTGAAAACTGCAAGACTGAGACTCAGTAGCTGGCTTTCAGACTGGAGACAGAAAAGTCCTGAGGATGGTACATGCATGCATCCATTTTATGGAATATGTACAACTGCACTCTATGCCAGACATACCCTACAGTGGTGAAAATCTTTTGTATACTGGCCAATGTCGGGGCACCATCTGCCAGGGATATCCCTCAAGTGAAGAATACTGCAGCAAATGAATAAGACATCAGATTAGTCACATGTTCAGGAAAGTAGAAAACAATATGGTAAGGCAGAATTGGGAGAAATAGGAGGAAGGAAAGATGAGACAAGGATGTTCAGCCAAGAGATGGATGAAACGTATGTGAGAAGATTTGCAACAGTCATGCATGATTGACAATCAAGTTGGGAGAATGCCTCTGAACCAAGGGATGTTGTGACATTTAACTCTACATTCTGACTCCATGCTGAAATGGAAAAAAGTGGGCTGCTGATGATGATTGAGTTTTCCTTTGTCCGTATTATTTTTCTCTGAGGCTCTCTGCATCGGCTAGTTGATGAAAAAAAACCCAAGTAACAAAATATGCTCAAAAAAGCAAACAGAATTAGAGGAAATGCCCTGCAAAGGAGTCCTCTTAAAAGAAGCCTAACCCCATGCAATAGGGATTTAGGATGTACTGCTCTATAAATGTATATACAGAAGACTAAAACTGCTTGCGTGTGCAGGCCTTCTACTGGAATGGCCTTTATTCATACTGTCAGAAGCCTATAAGCGTAGAGGTGGCAGAATGACAATACAATGAGCTAGTCATTTACAGGGTACCTGTCAAATCTTCAAACGCTCAAAATTTCGAACGTTACATGGTCGGGACCAAACATTCGAAATTTTGAGTGCTCAAAGATAGACTTTCAATGGCACCATATGGTGCAGATAGGGAGAATTCCTCTTTTCTGCACTGAAGTGCAGTCTCGGAGTTGGTATATTTAAGTAGGGGGGATGGGGGGTACATCCCCCTCACATGGGGAGTGCAGGGGGGCTTGCACCCTGCCTACACTGTTAAAGTGTTTTTTTCTGCGTTTTCTTTTCTTTTTTTTTTTTTATGTTTGAACATCCAGATGTCGAACATTTGGTCTTGACCATGTAATGTTCGACATTTTGGATGTTCAAACATTTAACACAGACCCTCATTTACACAGGGACTTTTTAGCCACCGGCTTATCCTTTATCCCAGGAGGCGAACATCTGACTGGAATGCCATCCATTTTGTAATCCACCTCTCCTGGTTAAGGACTGCAGTGGCAGCAGGTTTGGCAGAACTGTCCAGGCTTCCCTCTTTTCAGCAGCAGACCCTAGCTCACTCTCCATGATCATCTGATGCTCCCAAAAAAAGATGAGAGTCCTCCTAACATACACTGGGTTTGCCAAAAGGCATCCTTCTGCTAGCCTATAGTATAGGTTTGCAGGAGGTACTGATAGGGCATCCCTCAGAAGATGCCTAAGTCACGTCCCATGACTTTTCTTAATCCAAAGGACCAGCAGTTTTACTATTATTCTCCTATGATCCATGCAAAGTTTCAAGTGCTTCACATTGTCACAAAAAGCAGCTCCAGCTCCTCAGTGAAGGAATGCAGTTTCTGCTAATTGTATCTGCAACTTCATCCTTTAGGTCAGTACCTAATGTATGCATTCACATTTGCAGAAAGAGGTGAGAGCTCCATCTTGATGGATCAACACAGTCTGGTACAGTATCTGTAGTAATGGCACTACTGCACCAATCTTCTACTCACTCATGAGTAAGACCACAAGATACTTAAATTCTACCTGATGGTGCTGCTCCCTCCTTTACCTGCAATGAGCAGTCCACTGTTTGAGAGACAGAACCATGACTTATGATATGGAGAATGCAGGTTTTCATCCCAGATACTTTACAGTCACTAGCAAACCACTCCAGTGCATGTTGAAAGTCATAGTCACTTGAAATTAACAGTGTCATTTTCTGCAAACAGCAAAGATGCAAGCTTCTAGTTACTAAATAGGATAATCTACAATCTTGAATTGTACACTGAAGTTCTGTCCTTGAAAATCACAAACAGAAAGAGCTGAGACACGCCCTTGGTAGAGTGCAGTGCCCACAGTAAGCATTGAGAATATGGATATAACTGACATTCTGCAAATACTGGGACTGAAAAGCATTCAGCAATTACCCTGAGACTTTACAGTGCTGCAAAACTTCTAACAAAAATATGAGGTATGAAGTCATATTTATTTAATTTAGGTATTTGTTAACTGGGTAGGAGGGCTGGTTCTTGGACTGTCTTCAGTCATGACCTGGGCACAATGGCAGCTGCAGCAAATCAGAGGCAATGGAAATGTTACAACATAATGCAATTAATACAGAACATAATACAGAGTATATTACAAAATTTTGAAAAAAATTCTTAAGTTCATAACATATAGCTGAACCTCAGTACATACACTTAAAGACACCTAAAAAAGTAACAAGATTAGTAGCATTGTTTAGAAAAATTAAGAAAAACATTGAAACATATTTGCACATGTACAGATGTGAAATGACAGTTGATTATTATGGATTACTTTAGCAGTACACTCTTTGCATTTAAAGCAGTGGGTGATAGCATTATGCTGTAAGGAGAATTTCTTATTTTCTGTCCATAAAATGTTGCAGTAGGTAATTTTAGGTATGTAAAAAGCCTCTTGTCTTTTCTGGCTATGTCTCTAAAGTTCTATAGGACTTGGTTCCAGTGGGCTGGCACAGTCTTACTGAAAATCATTTCACCAATTTCAAGGAGGAATGGAATCACCCTTGGGCATTTGGGCAGATCTAGGAAATGAGTACTAGCAACATTGTATACAGCTTTATATACATAAAGCACTAAAGAAGTAAGACCTTGGAAAAATAAAGCAGCATCAATAAGTTACACTATGTGGTAATAAGAAAAGACACAAAACAATGTTTCATGAGCATTTGAAGAAGAAAGATCCAAAGTGCAGGGATTTGGGGAGCCTGTGATAAAAGGAGATAAGGTAATAAAATGGGATGAAGCTAGACACTTTTTTTATGATTATTGAACTCCTATTAACTTGCATGTACTGGCCTAATATTAGTATAAGAAAGCCATGTGGAGGTTGAAAAGTGATTTTGTTGAACACAAATACATTTTATAATTGAAGCTAGAACAGAAATGGCAGATCAGAAAAGAATAAGTTGAGTATGCAAGGTAATAGAAGTAAGAGGACAGTACAGTGCAAAGGTAAACATTGCATTGAGTGAACAACTAAATAAAAATGTTACAGATGACAGATGAACAGGGGAGAGGAATAAGTCTTAAACTTGGATATGCAACTAAACTGAGAAAATATAGAATGTTTATGCAAACATTTCTGCATGCCTACAAAACGTTCCCACAGGCTAGAGGCATATCTTGGAGATGTAATGGTTCAGAAAGAGGTTCATGAGAGCATAGATTCCAGAAATGAAAGCAATTGCTTGAATGCAAAAATGACTTGAATAATATGCTAACTCTTGTACTTAGAAGAGAATTTAATCTAATTATAGATGTTTTTGTTGAACTGGTGTAAAATGACATGGACTAAAGAAGTAAAAGCGTTAACATCTTTAGCATGCAAGAAAGTTATAATTAGAAAATGGAAAACCAAAGATAAACCATTGATTAGAGAGTTGAAAATTATTACAGAGTTTGAAAGACAGAACAGAGAACTACTGGAGATAAGAAACACAACTTCATAGTAAGAGAATGAACTGTAGGCTCTATGGAATGCTGTATAAGAATTTGAGATTAAAGTGGATGTTAACACAGAGGAAAATACTTAAGATATATATACATCTACCAAATAAAGTAAACTCTAATTCAATGTGATAAGTCACTGATTCAGTTAAGACTTGAAGCAGAGTATAAATAAAATAATACATTCAATAATTAATTACCGATCTCAAATTAGGCTGTAAGTATTTATTGCATGTTTAACTGTTTTTGTTTAACGGGGCAATGTTACATCAAACATGGGATTAAGACTGAATAACATAGGTAATGAGTTTGCAGATTTTAAAGATTCCCTGTCAGAGATACTGGGTGAGCAAATTGGTACAGCTAAGGTAATTATTTTTTTGAGATATGACACTGAATTGTAATTGCCTGGCCATAGTAAGGTCTTGCTGAGTCTAATTATGATGATTACCAAAAAAACAGTTACTAGAAAATGGAAATCAAAGTCTAAACCAACTTCACTAGAAGTAGTAAAGACAGTAAGAGACAGAAAACTCTAAAAATTTTGTGTAGCATTGCATTTGCACTACTGTGGCTAGAGTGAATGCAGATGTGGTAGTCTTAACAGTGTGTTTATATTGTTTGAGTTTCTCTTTCTGTCCTCTCTAAAATACCTCCATCTACCTTTTGTGTGCTAAACACCATATTTGGTAACCATTTTTATTATTTTTTTCTCTCCTCAGCTCATATTTGGTAACAATTTTTATTATTTTTTCTCTCCTCGGCTATCAGTCTTTTTCATCTCCATACTGACAGCGTACTGTTAAAAGTGCTGCATGCTGCATTAAACGTTGCAATGAAACTCGCTCATCACACAGCTCTGTTCTCTTACCTTGCAGTGTCTCCTTATCTGCAAAGTATGTTGGCTTAGTTTTTACATTCTATAATATACTTATTTAAGGCATTATCTACTGTACTCTCTATAGCAAGTTGGTATGCTGTAAAGTAGCTTGGCAGCAAGGGACCCTCCCCCCCACATTTCTTAATAGACTGCCTGTTAGTTTCAAAATACTTATGTCTATTACATGCTGGACTCATTAGCCTGTGTTAAGATATTTCTTACCCAGCCTGTTTTAAGTTATTTCTTACCTGATAGTACTACACAACAAAACCTCTTATTCTTACTGTGAACAGTACATAACCTTATTCTGTTAGAGTTTTTAGTGATTGTGCTTGATCTTGGCTCAACCCACTCTGTTTTCCCTCACGTTGCTCGGGCTCACTTCACTCCCCTCCCACCTCCATTCCCACCAACCCCCCCATATAATTTCCTGTACAGCTAACTACTTTGCATCTCCCACAACATACATCCTCCCTCTCCTGTCTTTCACTCCATAATAGACTATACCTCAACCCATTTGCTGCTACAACAAAATATTCTAACTTCACTCCCCCCTATTAGTACTAGCTGGTATACACTAGTATCCACTATCTAAAAGACCACAAAACTGTACTCCTGTTCATTTTATTAAAAACACCCTACAATATGTACTCCTCCAAGAGTAAAATCTATGCATTTCTAACTACATCCATTCTACTACTGCCTCTCCTACTCCTTATACTCACATCACTTAACATCCACTTACACCCCAAACATATCTCCCCTACAAACCCAAATTGTTGTAGCCATATAAATAACCAACAAACCTTCACCATTTTTCCATCTGTCTTCTCATTAAATACTCCCTTACCAAAAATACACTTATCTAACATCCAACTCACCCCTACCAAACACAAAACCAAATACTACACACCCCCCACTGCTAATATGCTCCAACTCATAACCAAATACTACACCCCCACTGCTAATATGCACAAACTCATCTATCTCCACAAAAACATTCTCTTAGCTGGAGACATCCATCCCAACCCTGGTCCAACACACTCCACTGCTAGCCCTCCTAACCCCAAAGTCAATAATCTCCCAAACAAACATCTTTCCTTCTATTCAATAAACACCAGGAGTATTCAGAACAATGTAAGTGAACTACATGCTTGGATCTCCCACCATACTCCTGATATCCTTGTTCTGACTGAAACCTGGTTAAAATCCCAACACCAAGACATAGAGATCTTGCCCTCTGGCTATAGCATACACCATCTAGATCGACAAAAAAGGAAAGGTGGAGGCGCTGCTATCCTACACTCTAACCACCTTAACATTTCTAACTCTACTTTGACATCCCAAGCCTTCTCCCCAGCCAAAATTTTATCTGTAAACCTAAATATTAATAGCCATTCCACTATCACCATTGTAGAAATTTACATTCCACCAGGTGATAATATCCCCCTACTGGAAAATATGCTTGCTCATATCTCCCAACACATCCCAAATGAAACTATCATTCTTTGGGATGTCAGCATTAACTGGCTGTTTCTCACCTCTCAAAACTCCTCACAACACTTTAATCTCTACGGCTTTACTCAACTCATCTCTGATCACACTTATTTCAATAACTCCCATACAGCCTCATCTCTCCTTGACTGGATTCTTGTCTCTTACCCTTCCAAATACCATAAAGTACAGTTTTGTACCTACCATAAATGTAGATGTCCGAGAGGTACGCATCTGCAGTCCTTACAAATGGGTTGTCCTGTCGTCAGGCAGCCCTTCGGTCGGCCGGATTCCAAAGTCTGGGTCTGGCCTCGGCTGATGTCGCACTTCACCCGACGTCATAGCTGCAGTTCTTCGGGTATAAAGGTATCAGCCGCCGCCATTTTCCTCAGTGTTTCTTGCCCCAGATGCCAGGTGCCCTCTAGGAAGGCTAAATTTGGATAATTGCAAAAGTTTCCAAATAAGAGAGAGCAAATAAAAATAAACATGTATATACATATATACATATATACAAACAAATACACCATAATAGATTCCCCCAGCTAGCTAGGAGATGGGCAAATACCCTAGGAGTACCTCAGAGGGGAAGGAGGGAGGGTAATCCTGACTGCAGATGCATACCTCTCGGACATCTACATTTATGGTAGGTACAAAACTGTACTATGTCCTTCAAGGATGCATCTGCAGTCCTTACAAATGGGTAGAATACCATAGCCAAACTGGGGGAGGAGGAGTAATAAGATTATGGTGTAGTTAAGATCCCTTGCAAAACAGCAGTGGCAAAACCTGCTCGGGATCTGGAGTATAAGGGTAGATTATAATGCTTGGCAAATGTATGCACGGAGCTCCAAGTAGCAGCCTCTAAAATGTCTTTGGTAGCCACTCCTCGTAAAAAGCTGTAGTAGTGGCTGTAGCCCTTGTGGAGTGAGGTCTGATGTTTTCTGGAGTTCTCTCCATGGTAAGAGTAACAAAATCTAATGCAATTTCCTATCCACTTAGAGATTGTCTGTTTTGAAATTGCTTTTCCTTCCATTCCTGTTGCATATGCTACCAGTAGCTGGTCAGTTTTTCTATTGCTCTTGGTCCTGTCCAGGTAGTAGCGCAATTGTCTATGTACATCCAAGGTATGTAATAGTCTTTCTCCCCTGTTCTGTGGGTTGGGGAAGAATGTAGGCAGGTGGATAGCTTGGTTTAAAGATACCCTGGAGACCACCTTTGGCATAAAAGTAGGATTAGTTCTCATGGACACTCTATCTTGATGGAAGATAAGGAAGGGCTGTACTGTCATCAATGCCTGTAGTTCAGAAACCCTTCTTGCTGAAGTGATTGCAAGCAGGAAAGCAGTTTTCCATGATAAGTACTGTAATTCTGCTGTTGCTGCTGGCTCGAAAGGAGGGATTGTCAACTTTTCTAGCACAAAGTTCAAGTCCCATGCGGGCAATGGTGGCTTCCTAGGTGGTTTTACATTTTTAATTCCTCTCAGAAACTGCCTGAGTAGAGGATGTGAGAAGACTGGAGGGTCCATGTTGTATTCTGCTGAAATAGCTGATGCATGAATCTTAATGGAAGAATAGGACAGGCCATTGTGGAAGAGCTCTGCCAAGTATTCCAGGATGTTAGCTATGTTTACCAGTGACACATTTTCTCCTTTTGCTGCACTCCAAATGAGATATCTTTTCCATTTTGCTGAATAATTTTTCCTTGTTGAGGGTCTGCGAGCCTCCAAGATAATGTCTTTAACCCTTTGAGATAAATCTGTGATATTTTGTCTTATGCAATGTTCCAGGCAGCCAGCTGCAGTGTTTTTAGGTTTGGATGCAGGGTTTTGAAGTTGTTCTGTGTTAACAGTAAGGGAACTAGGGGCAGAGGCCATATTTGTTCCCAAGACATGCTCCTCAGTAATGGGTACCAATGCTGCCTCGGCCAGTCTGGAGCTATCAGGATGATCCTTGGACGGTCTTCTTTGATCTTCAATAGCACCTTGTGCATCAAAGGAAGAGGTGGGAATGCATATGCTGTCAGGTTTTTCCAACTGAAAGATAGGAGTCCACCTTCCAAGCAAGTGGGTGGTATGCCCTCGCAGAATTTTTTCAATTGGTGGTTGTGTGGGGATGCAAATAAGTCTATTTCTGGTAGTCCCCATTTCCCTGTAATGGTTTTGAAGATGTCGGGATGCAGCATCCATTCGTGGGCGTCCGTGGTAGTTCTGCTTAGGATGTCTGCTAGTATATTTTCTTTTCCTGGTACAAATATTGCTTGTAACTGAATGTTGAAGCTCAGGGCCACATTCCAGAGGTCCATTGCCATCCGGCATAGAGGGTATGAATGTGTGCCTCCCTGTTTGTTGATGTACCACATAACTGTGGTGTTGTCCGTCCTTATCAGCAATTGACCCTGTCGAAGAAATGGTCTGAATGTCTGAATTGCCAGTTTTACTGCCAGCATCTCCTTTTGATTTATGTGTAGGTTCAGCTGGTCTTGAGTCCATAAGCCTTGTATGCACTTGTCCAGCATGTGTGCCCCCAACCGAGGTCTGAGGCGTCCGTTGTGATGGTCTGGCTTGGTTGAGTGCTGTGGAAGGGCAGTCCTTTGTTTGATTGACAGGCCTGAGCCCACCATTGGAATTCTTGCTTCAGGCATGGAATTATTGGAATTTGGGTTTCTAGGCTGTGCTTGTGCTGAGACCATAAATTCCTTAGGTACCATTGTAACTTTCTCATATGTAGTCTGGCATGCGGAATCAATATTATGCAGGATGCCATGTAACCCAGGGCTTGCAGGACTTTCCTTGCTGTTAGCTGGTTCTGCTTTGTTAATGCCATGAAGTAGAGAGGAAGGTGCTTCTGTTTTTCTACTGTGAGGGATGCCATTTGATTTGATGTGTCCAGCTCTGCACCCAAGAAAGTTATCCTTTGGGATGGTATCAGCCTTGACTTTTTTATATTGACTGTGTATCCCAGGGCTTGCAGTAGATGAATGACCTTTTTCAAATCCTTTGTTAATTTGTTTTTGTTGTCCGCTTGTAACAGGCAGCCATCCAGGTAAGGCTAAATTTGCATTCCCTGAATCCTGCAATGAGCAATTACTGATGCCAGGCATTTCGTGAATACTCTGGGCAGTAGATAAGCCAAAGGGCAATGCTGAGAATTGATAATGCTCTGATCCTGCAAGAAATCTGAGGTATCTTCTGCAATTTGGTCGTATGGGGACGTGCAGGAATGCCTCCTTGAGATCTAGAGTTACCAGCCAAGACTCCTTGCCCAGCATGGGAACAAGCTGCTGTAGGGTCAGCATTTTGAATTTTGGAACAATGAGGTATGTGTTTAGAGCGGACAGGTCGAGAATAGGTCTCCATTGGTTTTCTTTTCTTGACACCAGGAAAAGTCTGGAGTAAAATCCTTGCCCTTGTTCCATAGACGGTACCCTTTCTATAGCTCTCATCCTTAGTAAGTGGTTTATTTGTTCTAGAGCTTTTGTCTTCTGATTTGGAGGTAGGTTTGGCATTCCTCTCTTCCTTGGTAGAGTATGGAAGTGAAACCTGTAACCTTGGTCTATTTTCTGTAAAATCCATTTGTCTCCTGTGATGTGATGCCAGTTTACTGAAAATAAGGCTAGCTTTCCGCCTAAGGGTGCTTCTAGTTGTTCCCTGGTAGGCGGTGTCAGAGCCAAGTCACTGTGATTGTCCTGTGGAAGTGGTGGTGGCTGGATCTGTGGCAGTACCTCGCTGGTTGTTAGCCTGCCACTGACGTCCCCTGTAGGCACCTCTGGATTGACCCCTGCCTCTTGGGCCTATTCCTGCCTCTCTGAGCTCTGGAGGCGTCTGGAAAGGACCAATTCTTGGAAGGCCAGTTCCTACTAAACCTTGGAGGCTGAACCTGCAAGAAATCCTTGACTGTCTCGACAGATTTTGCTTTCTCTTCCACCTTCTTCAGCACCTGCTGTGCAGGGGAGCCAAACAAATTGAGCTTATCCATGGGAGCATCTAGGAGCTTTGATTTAACATGGTCTGGTAAGGACTGCTCTTTTAACCATGCATGTCTTCTGATCACTGTACCAGTCATAGCTGATCTAAAGGAAGCCTCCAGTGCATCATAGCCGCATTTTAAGGAATGATTACTGACCTGCTGAATGTTATGTACCATTTCCTGAACAGATTTTTTGTCTAATGGTTCATCCGAGGACAGTTTTTTAGTTAACTGATCTAACATAAATTCCTGATACTGAATCATGTGGAATTGACAGTTTAAGGCCCTAGCGGAAAGAGTAGCAGAAGTGTAAACTTTTTTACCCCATCTCTAAGGCCCTAGATTCCCTTTCAGAGGGGAGGGGTTTTTTGGCAGAGGTAGCTGCTACAGCCTTGGGTCCCTGGGAGATAGTTTCAGGATCTGCAAAAGGAGCCTTATACAAATGATAATGTGTGACCGGAACCCTGTAGTACCTGTCGGGCTTAGCAGGGGCCGGAGGAAGAGAATCAGGAGCAGTACAAGCATCATTAAATGCATCATCCACAACAGTAAGTATTGGAGGAATGGCTAAAGGCCTATGCTGTGGCAAATGCAAAAAGGTCCTAAGCCTTTTCCTAGAGTCTGAAAAATCCTGGCCCTGCCATTGAAATTGTTCCCTCATAGCATGCAAGGTTTCCCCAAAAGAAAATTCCTCAGGCGGAGAGGCAGAAGGAATGGACTCTTCTGCATCAGAGTCCTCATAAGGAGAATAAGGGCCCTCTGGAGGGTTTGTATTATCTGAATCATCAGAGGAGTCATCTGAAGAAACTGGCTCAGGGGGCTCTGCTCTAGGCCTCTTCTCTGGGGTGGGTGAGAGGCCCTGTCTGGGTGAGGTTGGGATCCCCGGATCAAAGAAATGAGATCCTCTGCTAGAGTAAGCATTTGAGAACTAGAGCTAGGCCTGTGAGAGGGGGTCTTAGCAGGCACAGTTTTGGTAGATTTTGCTGCTTTAGCCCTGGCAAAGCCTTAATCGACATGGATGCAGGGGGCCTAGCAGCTCCATGTGCAGGAGTAGATATATCTAAAGGAATAGTATCAGATAAATCCTGTGAACCTGCAAGAGCAGGTGGGATTTCACTAGCAGATTCAGCCATGCTGGATGAGGCCTCGTAGAGGCAAGCTTTCGGCGAAGGAAGAACCGTGGACTCGGTTTCAGCGAAACAGAGACACTCGGTTGACTTAACCGCGGTTTCGCCGAAACCGGACATGAGTGTCGGTCCTTTTCCTTGCGCTTTTAGTCAATTGCGAAGTCGGAGTTTCCGACGGCATAATGTAAGCAAAAGCGGGCGAAAAACTCCTCGGCAATTCCGACCGACGTCTAAGCGTCCGTCGGTTGAAAGATGCACAGGCTAGACAAGCTGCTACGTCGTGGTCTGGGCCTAAACAAGGTAGGCAGTAAGAGTGGAAATCTTTATGAGGTATTTGTTTCCCACAAGTTAAACAGTTATTCACTTTTTCTGACATCGGCTGAGGCAAGAAAGAGTCCCCAACGGGGTACTTAGCTTTTTAGAAGTCTTCGGTAGTAGTAATCTCTGGTTCTGACTGACCGGCACTTGCGAACAGCTTCTGCTTCGGGCGCCACGCGGCAAGAAAGACTGAGGAAAATGGCGTCGGCTGATACCTTTATACCCGAAGAACTGCAGCTATGATGTCGGGTGAAGTGCGACATCAGCCGAGGCCAGACCCAGACTTTGGAATCCGGCCGACCGAAGGGCTGCCTGACGACAGGACAACCCATTTGTAAGGACTGCAGATGCATCCTTGAAGGACATCCTTGAAATGCTACCAAATTCCCTAAGTGATCACTGTCCAGTAAAAATACTAAGATGCACATCCCATCAAGCTAAACCTCAAAGGTTTATCAAACACTGACAACTAACAAACTTTAATCCGGAAACTCTCAAATCTTTACTATCAAACGTGAACTGGAATCCCTTAAAACTACTCCCTTTGGATGAAGCTGTCCACTTTTTTAACTTCTTTCCTTAGTATTCTAAATTCTGTGGCACCCCTTAGAACAGTCTGCATAAAGTCTAACATAGCCACATAGCTGACCGTAAACACACGTGCACTACTAAAAACAAAATACAGAGCATGGAAAATTTGGACTAAAACTAAACATCAACCAGACCTCCAGAAATATAAAGAACCTTGCCAAAAGTCACATAAATAAAGATAAGAAAAACTTCTATAATAATCCATCTTATACCTTTAAATCCAACCCTAAAATGTTCTGGCACTCTGTAAATCAAATACTACACCCAGGTACGCAAGCCTCCCCTAACCCTCATCTTGACAAAACACATCAGGAAACTGCCTCCATATTTAACAACTGCTATATAGACTCAATATCCACATTACAAAATCAAGACACAAACCATCCTATCAACAATAATAGACCTAATAACTCAACTCTTCCATCATTAGTAACATTACCACTACCTTCTCCCTCAAACCTGTCTCTACTAACTATATGAGAACTCTACTATCTAAATTAAAAACAGTGCTCCACATCTGTAGACAACATTCCCTCCGCATTCCTTCAGGCTACTGCTGATGTTCTTGCTTACCAAGTTTCCATTCTAATAAACCACTCTATTATGGAATCCATAGTCCCTTCCATCTGGAAGCAATTTTACACCCTTCTAATACACAAAGGAGGAAACTCCACAGATATAACTAATTTTAGACTCATAGCCATACTCTCACCACTCCAAAATTCTGGAAAAATGTATACACAATCAAGTCTTGCATTACCTTCTGCAAGAAAATCTACTCACACCTACCCAACATGGCTTTCGTCCCATGCACAGCACTACAACAGCTCTCCTGTCTTTCCTAAACTCTGTATCACTATCTAAAGACAGTAACAAACTTATTTCCTGTCTCTTCATTGACCTCTCTAAAGCCTTTTATACAGTCTCTCAAACTTCTTCTCCTTAAACTAGAAAACTTACACTTCTCTCTATCCACCATATCTTAGTTTAACAGCTATCTCTCTGATAGACTCCAATCAGTCAAATGGCTCTCAGTTTTCTCCCCTCTTCTTCCTGTTAAAATGGGTGTTCCACGAGGCTCCATCCTTGGGCCACTTTTTTTTAAAATCTTTACCAACCTTCTCTACTCTTCCTGTCCTGGATCCTCACTGATGCAATACACAGATGATTCTACACTTATCACTATTGCCGAAACACCAACTCAACTAAAATCAGACACACAGTCCTCTTTTAACTCTGTAGAAAACTGGCTATCTGAAAACCAAACTATCCTAAATCCAAAGAAAACCAAATTACTACTCTTTCTCCCTAAAAACCTTAACCACATAGAGTCTTCCTTCTCCATACTTTCACAAAATAATACTCAAATACAGGTGGACACCAGTACAAAACTCTTAGGTGTTACTATTGATGATAGACTAATCTTTGATTTACAACTCAATAATTGTATCCGAAAAACACATTTCAAGCTAGGTCTCCTCTATAGAAACAAAAAATATCTTTCCAAAACATCAAAACTAACCCTTTCAAATGCCTACCTCTTACCTGCTTTACTTTACAGCTCCCAACAGGACTGCCACATTTGCTGCTCAAAATTCTTACAAGTCCCATCACTGTCTCTCTCTAAAATAACTAAATTGGCTAGAATTACCTAACCTGCTTCGGTATAATCAGTTTCAGATTATTCATTCCATTCTCTACAAACCCTCTTTCTGTCCAACTATCTAATCTCTAATCTCTCATTACCTACCCACTAGATTACTCCGCAGAGGCCTACTAAAAATCTATAAACCAAGGACCAAAATGGGTCACCTAGTCTATAGCTTTAACCCTTCCAAGGCCTGGAATAGCCTACCACTAGATATAAGATCCCTTGAACATCCCAATCAATTCAAAACCGCTAAAAAAATACCTTCATGAAAAATAGAATTTCCAATGTAATTATCCCCTGTAAACACTCCCTTATAACCTTCTACTTCTCTTCTCTCTTCATTCCCTTCAATAAACAAACTTACTACTTTATCTTCTCCTCTTGGTACATCACTGTACAAATATAACTAGTAAAATATTTCATCTATATAACTATTGCACTACTATGTATATAATATGTAATTATGAATGTATCCCTCTGATGAATGTATTTCTATGTATTTGACTTGCCACAGTTTAATGTAGGACACTGTAATGCAATGTGTGGTACTGATGAATGTAATATGTGGCACTGTAATGCAGTAATCCGTGGTACTGATGAATGTATTTCTATATGTATTCAATATGCAAAATTTCTATTTTCTGTTGGAGCTATTTTCTTCGGGCTTCTGCTGAAAATGGGCATTTGTAGCCCAGTTGGACAAATCCGGTCAACAAATATAAAATAAATAATAAATAAAACAACTGGAACTGGGATATTTAGAAAAGTGTGGGAGCAAATTACATAGAGAAAATTGGAACTGTGGGATCAATACATACAGAGGAGGAAAGACGTTTAAAAGAAAGCAGGATTTGAATGAGCTATGCAATGTTTGACAATGGCTGAATATATTATAAGCGATATGGAATGTTTGCAGCTACAGTTGTGATAGGATGGTTTGTAAAGTATAATGTCTCCAACTGAAATTGTGTCAGCATGGTTTATTTTCAGTTATATAAATGTAAGATTAATAAAGATGTTTCTTGTTTAAAAAAAGACTGACTAACATAGCTGATTGTGTTACTTGGATTGGAATTGTATGCTTAACATTAGCAAGTTATTTTGAATTAAATGTAAAGACTGACTATCTGGCATGAAGGTGCTTTGAGTATTGCATAAATGTATAATTATAAAATGATTGCACCTGTAATCAGTGCTGAAATATAAATGACACCATACGTGTATACTGTAGATCATAAAGTATTTTTATTGCTGAAAAAATATGAATGGAGAGCTTTGAAAAATCAATCTCTTTAAATCTCAGAGGATGTATGGGGAAGTTTTTACTATTAGTTTTTCAGGGTGGAACAGTACTTCCCATAAGACAATTTAAATATGAATTGTAAAACAGCAAGAAAGGCCAGGCTGATGGGTACCCAGTTTGTTTGTTTTGTTTTTTTTTCCCCAATAAACATCTTTATTAAATTATCACATATGACATAGGTAAGCTTACATTTATATAAATGAAAAACAGACATTAATACCACTTTAGTTGCAAACATTATACATCACAG
This sequence comes from Protopterus annectens, assembly GCF_019279795.1. Lineage (NCBI taxonomy): Eukaryota > Metazoa > Chordata > Ceratodontiformes > Protopteridae > Protopterus > Protopterus annectens. The sequence goes on from NC_056747.1 coordinate 627,821,799, forward strand.
AAACCACTGAAACAACTGTAGTTGCAAGCATTATACATCACTTATAATCTATCCAGTCATTGTCAGTTAAGCATTATATGGCCCATTCAAATCCTGCTTCTTAAACCTCTTTCCTTCTCTGCATATACTGTTCCCACAATTCCCATTTTTTATGTAGTTTGCTCCATCCCTCTTTCAAAGATCCCAATTCCAGTTGTTTTACCTCCGTTACTATATTCACTACCTCTAGTAAAGTTGATCTAGAATGGGATTTCCATTTTCTAGTAATTGCTTTTTTTGGCAGCCACCATAATTAGACTTAGCAAGGCTTTACTATGTCTAGGCAATTTTGATTCTGTATCAAAGTACAAAAAAATCATCTCCCCAGTCAATCCAATCCACTCAACCAGCATCTCCAACAAAGCGGTTGGCAGGGAATCCCTAAAGTCTGCCAGCTAATTACATTCCCAAAAAATATGTTTCCAGCCACCTCTTTCTTGTCGGTCACTGAAGAAAAATTCTTTGGAGTCTACTTGGGGTATAAAAAAACCTATGTAAACACTTACAGGCAAAGATCCTAAATCTTTTAGACTTTGTTGCATATTTGGGAGATTTTATATATATATATATATATATATATATATATATATATATATATATATATATATATATATAAACCCAGCCACTGGGGATGCACAAGCCAGTGCATTTCCTTGTGGGTTGTGTCAGGAAGGGCATCCGGCATAAAACTTCACCAAATCATTTCATGCGGACAGCAGTAATTATTTACATACCGGATCGGTCGAGGCCCGGGTTAACAACAAATGCCACCAGTACTGTTAGCCAACAGGGTGCTGGCAGAAATTGGGCTACTGTTGGCCAAAGAAGAGAAGATGGGGAAGGCATGGCCAAAGGCTGGAAGAGAGGAAAAAGGCTAGGACTGTGGTAGTGAGGGTCGGAACTTTGAATGTTGGCAGTATGACTGGTATAGGGAAAGAGCTAGCTGATATGATGGACAGAAGGAAGGTTGGTATATTGTGCGTGCAAGAGACAAGATGGAATGGGAGTAAGGCTAGGTGTATCGGAGGTGGGTTCAAATTGTTTTATCATGGTGTGGATAGGAGGAGAAATGGCACAGGAGTTATCCTGAAGGAACAGTATGCTAAGAGTGTTTTGGAGGTGAAAAGAGTGTCGGATAGAGTGATGTTTATGAAGCTGGAAATTGATGGTGTAATGATGAATGTTGTTGTGCATATGCTCCTCAAGTTGGGTGTGCGATGGATGAGAAAGACAAATTTTGGAGAGAGTTGGATGAAGTGGTGATGACTGTACCAGAGAGTAGTGATTGGAGCAGATTTCAATTGGCATGTTGGTGAAGGGAACAGAGGGAACGAGGAAGTGATGGGTAAGATATGGTGTTAAGCAAAGGAATGCAGAAGGTCAGATGGTAGTGGATTTTGTGAAAAGGATGGACATGGCTGTGGTAAATACGTATTTTAACAAGAGGGAGGAGCATAGGGTGACATACAAGAGTGGAGGAAGATGCACACACATGTATTAGATCTTATGTAGGAGGGCCAGTTTGAAGGAGATTGGAGACTGTAAAGTGGTGACCGGGGAAAGTGTAGTTAGACAGCATAGTATGGTGGTTTGTAGGTTGATGTTGGTGATCAAGAAGAGGAGGAAGAGTGTAAGGGCAGCACCAAGGATCAAATGGTGGAAATTGAAAAAGGGTAATTGTGAGGTGGAGTTCAGGGAAGAGTTAAGACAGGCACTGGGTGGCAGTGAAGAGTTACCAAATAGCTGGGTAACTACAGCAGAGCTAGTAAGGGAGTCGGCTACAAAGTTGCTTGGTATGACATCTGGACAGAGGAAGGACAAGGAGACATGGTGGTGGAATGAGGAAGTACAGGAAAGTATACAGTGAAAGAGGTTGGCGAAGAAGAAGTGGGATTGTCAGAGAGATGAAGAAAGTAGACAGGAGTATAAGGAGATGAGGTGCATGGCAAAGAGAGAGGTGGCGAAGGCTAAGGATAAGGCATATGAAGAGTTATATGAAAGGGTGGACACTAAGGAGGGAGAAAATAACCTGTACTGATTGGCTAAACAGAGGGACCGAGCTAGGAAAGATGTGCAGCAGGTAAAGGTAATAAAGGATAATGAGGGAAACATACTCACAAGTGAGGAGAGTGTGTTGAGCAGATGGAAAGAGTACTTTGAGGGGTTGATGAATGGAGAGAATGAGAGGGAGAGAAGGTTGGATGATGTGGGGATAGTGAACTATGAAGTGCAATGGATTAGCAAGGAGGAAGTAAGAATAGCTATGAAGAGGATGAATAATGGAAAGGCTGTTGGTCCAGATGACATAGCTGTGGAAGCATGGAGGTGTTTAGGTGAAATGGCAGTGGAGTTTCTAACCAGATTTTTTAATGAAATCTTGGAAAGTGAGAGGATGCATGAGGAATGCAGAAAAAGTGTTTTGGTACCGATTTTTAAGAATAAGGGTGATGTGCAGAGCTGTAGTAACTACAGCGGGATTAAATTGATCAGTCACAGCATGAAGTTATGGGAAAGAGTAGTGGAAGCTAGGTTAAGAAGGGATGCGATGATTAGTGATCAGCAGTATGGTTTCATGCCAGGAAAGAGCACCACAGATGCGATGTTTGCTCTGAGAGGGTTGATGGAGAAGTACAGAGAAGGTCAGTAGGAGTTGCACTGTGTTTTTGTAGACTTAGATAAAGCATATGACAGGGTGCCTAGACAGGAGTTGTGGTATTGTATGAGGAAGTCAGGAGTGTCAAAGCAGTATGTAAGAGTGGTACAGGATATGTACAAGGGTAGTGTGACAGCGGTGAGGTCTGCGGTGGAAGTGACGGATGCGTTTAAGGTGGAGGTGGGATTACATCAAGGATCAGCTCTGAGCCCTTTCTTACTTGCAATGGTGATGGATAGGTTGACAGACGAGATCAGACAGATGAGATCAGACAGGAGTCCCCATGGACTATGATGTTTGCAGATGACATTGTGATCTGTAGTGAGAGTAGGGAACAGGTGGAGGAGACCCTGGAGAGATGGAGACATGTTCTACAGAGAAGAGGAATGAAGGTCAGCTGGACTAAGACAGAATATGTGTGTGTGAATGAAAGGGAGGATAGAGGAATGGTGAGGATGCAAGGAGTAGAGCTGGCGAAGGTGGATGAGTTTAAATACTTGGGATCAATAGTTCAGAGTAACGGTGAGTGTGGAAGAGAGGTGAAGAAGAGACTACAAGCAGGATGGAGTGGGTGGAGAAGAGTGTCAGGAGTGATATGTGACAGACGAGTACCAGTAAGAGTGAAAGGGAAGGTCTACAAGAGGGTAGTCAGACCAGCTATGTTATATGGGTTGGAGACGGTGGCATTGACAAAAAGGCAGAAGTCAGAGCTGGATGTGACAGAGTTAAAGATGTTAAGATTTGCACTGGGTGTGACGAGGGTAGACAGGATTAGGAATAAATATATTAGAGGGTCAGCCCAGGTTGGAAGGTTTGGAGACGAAGCCAGAGAGGCAAGATTATGTTGGTTTGGACATGTGCTGAGGAGGGATGCTGAGTATATTGGGAAAGATGCTACAGATGAAGCTACCAGGTAATAACAGGAAACGAGGAAGGCCTAAGACAGGGTTTATGGATGTGGTGAGAGAGGACATGCAGGTGGTTGGTGTGACAGAGCAAGATGCAGAGGACAGGAAGAAATGGAAACAGATGATCTGCTGTGGCGACCCCTAACGGGAACAGCCAAAAGAAGATGATGATGATACATATATATACATATCAACACAACGTCTCTGTGAATTGCTTATCCATTCTCTCTTCCCAATCCTTTATAAGCACCTCTGATTGATTCTTATAATCATGCAATATTTTATATACTCTACTAATTATTACTTTTTTAATGGCAGCTTCTGTTCTAGATTCTATTAAAAACTCTACCAGTGCTGCTCTTTCATTTAGCACCCCCTATTTCTTTCTCTTTGCCTATACTCTGATATCAATCCTTGATATGGAAGGCAATCTCTAACCTGCAGTCCAAATAAATTCTTGGCTTCTTTTCATTCTATTACATTTTCCTTTCTAGTTAGCTGCTCCTGATACTTTGGTTCCTTTGCCAGTTTTCCCCAATAAAGTCCAGCCCCCTCTTGCCTATTATCTGTATCCCTAACCACAGTCATCCCTATCAGCAGAAACTCTTTTCTCCATTTTCATGCTGGTTTAGTTCTTAGAATACTCCCTGCTATTTTATGAATATAATACTCTGTATGATTTTTGTTTTTCTCCTTCACAGTCTGCATCCAAAATCCCAATCTCTACTTATTTCTTGAGCCCCACCCCGTATCATTATCAGTGCTTTCCAGTTTTAATGTTAGTTTTCTGCTTGTGCTATGTATAACAGCCTTAACTGTGTTGATCTAAAATATCCCCTCAAATTGGGTAATCCTAGTCTGCCTTGTTCTACAGGAAGAATCAGCTTATCCCACTTGATCCTTGCTGTCTTCCCTTCCCAGATAAAATCCTTCAACTATTTTTTAATTGCTATCTACAGCTTCTCCTCTGGTTGATAAAAATATGTCTGACCTGTGTACAAGACTAAAGGGACTAAAAACATTTTTAATTGCTTGTATCCTAATATCCATATCCATATAACAAAGCTTTTAGTTTCTCAGTTTTTGTATTATCTTCTGTTTAGTCTCTTCCCACATATCCTTAGCTGCCACAACAGTCATTTCTAATCCATACTCCTAAATACTTTATTTTATCATGTCCCATAAATATGGATACTGTTGGACCAATTCATGTGTGGGTACAAAATTTACCACTGTTGCCTTTGTTTTCGCTTCATTAGTTTTGCATCCCAAGAAGATAAAATGTTCCACAACATTGTAAGTTCCATTTCTGGCTTTGTCATGTATAAAATAATATCATCTGCAAACACAGCCATCTTTTTCCGATTACCATATTAATTATATCCTTGAATTTCTCTGAGTCCCTTATTTTCTTTGGCAATGGTTCTAAATATTATGCAAACAAAGGAGAAAGCAGACAACCCTGCATGGTTCCTCTTCTCAAGCAGAACTCATCAGGGAGGACCCCACCCACTTTAATTTTCACCTCCGATCCGTCATATATATTCCTAATCAACCTTATAACTGTATCAGGGAAAGGAAATGCATCCATTGCCCTGCTCATGAAGTCCCAGTGTACTCTGTCAAATGCTTTCTCTGCATCAAGACCCACCAATAACAGTGGTATTTTTTTACATTCTGCTTCCCTCTGGATCATCAATACTCTGTTAATATTGTCAAATATTTGCCTCCCCTCCACAAAACCACGCTGCTCCTTATCTATCAATTTTGGTATCACGTTTGCCATTCTTTTAGCCATTACAAACACTTTATAATCATGGTTTAGTATTGAAATGGGCCTTTATGAAGCTGGATCCATTGGATCTTTACACTCTTTAGGTATTACCATTATCACCACCTTCTTCCAGGATGCTGGTACTTCTCCTCCTCTTAAAATACTGTTAAACAAAACCTTCCAGATCCTTATGTTTTTCCCTCCCAGCTTCCTGTTAGAAAAATATATAATAGTAATATGCATGCTTAGTGCATCCGAGGTTTAAAAGGGTTAATACATTTATTCTGTTCACACTGCATGAATCTGCACAGCTATTAAACTTAACAAGAGACATTTCATTTCTGCTAATGTCATGAAAATAACAAGACACATTTCAATTTCTGCTAATGTCATGAAACTTAACAAAGAGATATTTCATTTCTGCTTATACCATGAGAAAATATGCAGCTGCTAGAAGCTTTGATAAAGAAAACAATAGATGCTTGAAAGTATAAACCATAGTCAGCATTACTTGCACTAAAGCTAGAAATGTACCTTGAATCTAGACAAAATATAACACATGTATTAGAACTGTACAACTGAAGAATTGAAAAGTTAAGGTGGGCTAAAATAAGCCCAAGGCCAGGTTGTTTTTCTCAAAATGTTTCTGCAAGACAGCAAATAATCCAACCATGTCAGCAATAAGTCTGGTAACAATTTCTGTGAAACATACAGAAAGCTGTGTCCAACCACGTCAGCAATAGAATAGTAACATTTTCTGTGTGACATGAAGAGAACTGTATAAGAATAACATACTGATCATCTAAGAGCCAGACAAATCCTGTACCTACATGCTTTGTCTCCTTGCTGCAAGTAATAAAGTGTGCCTTGCTTGAACCTAACGTGCATTGGTCATTGAAGTTTTTTCCCTTTACAGATTGGTCCTTCGGATCGGAACCCTCTCTTCACCTCGGATCAGACGGCCAGGTGGTTGAAACCGTATGGGGAAGAAACCAAATTGGTTCTTCTTATATGGAAAGTCCTCCGACTGAACTGTTGTTCAAAAGAGGCCAGCCACTTTCTGATCTGTGACTGAAGGACGGGTCTCTGCGAATCGGTGATCAATCACATAGGCTCAGGTAAGGTGAATCTACTTTTTTCTGTTTTCTGTTTTAGATCAGGGACTAGATGTGTATTGTTTTTGTCAGACTGTATTTTTGCAAGTCAGGGACAAAAAAGATTACTGTCTAGTCATAGATCAGGAGAAACAGAATAAGTAGGCAGTCATTCTGAAGAGACTATAACAAAATCCGTGGTACCACGGTAAAAATTAAGAGAAGTTACGTAACGATCAAAGAGTAAAACAAAATGGGTAATAATTGCACAAAAAGACCCCAAAACCCGCCGTTAACGGAAGATGCAAAATATATGCAGTCGCAGCACGCCGACAATATTAGATATTATTCAAAATGGGTTAATAAATACAAATTCGACGGAAAATTAGAAAAATCCTCGCTTATCAAACTTATCAAACAACTAAAAAATGATTCAAAGGGTCGGGTAAAAAAGCAACGTCGATTAGGAATTCCTCAGGCACACAGGTGGCTGGAGGAAGTAAACTGTAGGGAACAAAAAAACAAAGATTCAAAAGCAATTTTTTTAGATAGGAAGGATAATAATTTACTAATAGCATCAGCACCTCCGCCTCCCTTACCAGAATATGAAGCAAGTGAACAGATTAGTCCACCCCCACTATATCCTATGGTCACTGAAGATAGAGATATGGTGAAATTAAAACTGACTAAAATTAGAGATCCCATCGGGACCAGGTCCCGAACAAAGGCAGGTAATTCAGAAGAAGGTATCAAGTTATGGCAAATAGTTAAGAATTCACGATCTATAGGTGAAGAAGAAGAAATATGCCCGCTTATAGAAGTACCCAATCCTCAGGCAGGTCAAGACAATCAGGACCCAACTATCTTAGTGTATAGACCTTGGACTCCGGAAGATATCCGGAAAGCCACTGAGGGAATTCCCCATCCAAAGGTTAATTTCAGAAAATTCTCAGAAGATTTACAAGGAATGAGGTTGAGTTATAACCTAAATGGAGAAGAAATAGAAAAAGTAGTTAGACAAATTGTAGGGCCAGATCGGTACATGATTAGTGGGAACTGGAATCCCCGTGACACTGCACAAAGACCCCTCCCACATAGCAGCGCAGAATTAGACACCAGAGTAAAAGGTCTTACAGACTGCATCTCTGAAAAATGGAAACCTAGGGCAGACTGGACTTGCATTAATCAATGCATCCAACAAGAAGGTGAAACAATTGATCAGAATGTTTTAATAACCACTGTGGAATGCAGGTTCCTGAAGATCAAACACAAGATTCGCCATATGAACAGCAGTTAAAGAATGCATTTTTAAAAGGCAGTAGCACACCTATAAGCAGTTTTATTACGAAACACATGGTAGACCATCGTACAAGCAGGTTACAATCATTACTTGAATATGCTAGGCATGCTGAAAGACATTTTAATAGCAAAAAGAAAAAGAAAGCTCAAGTATTTTCTGCAAAAGATGGAGCAGAAGTTTATGTAGTACAGTCTGGGAAAAAGGGCAAGAAAAACGCGCAGGGAAACAAACAATCTGATCAGTGATCAGAGGACTTTTAAGAGCGGAAAAAAAGGGGAGAATGTTTTAAATGCAGTAAAAAGGGAGATTTGGCAAGGGATTGCAAGAAAAACAAGAAGGCAACAACAGAAGACAAGGAGGGTGAGGACTGACTATATGGTAGTCAAGAATCACTAGAAGGAGCTAGCAAAGAAAGGACAAATGAGAATGTGATAGAGGGAGTACAGGAAGTGCAGGAAGTTAGTGACAATGAAGAAAATTAAATATTAGACCTAGCTGTATTGAGCTTGGAGCTCTATTTAGCAGACACGAAACCAGAAGTCATACTCTTGGTAGAAGGGAGGGAGGTCAAATTTTTGTGTGACTCAGGGACATCACGAACCCTGATACACCCCTCCAAACTGCCAGAAAACACCGAGTCACCTGATTACATACTGGTCAAAGCAGCTAATGGACAGCTGTATCAGGAGCCTCTCTCCCGTAACATTGCAATAACTGATCCAGTTTCAGGATTGACACAAAGAAGCAAAATTGTAGTTTCTGCAAAATGCCCAGTAAACCTCTTGGGCAGAGACCTCATGCAGCTATTTGGTATAGCAGTAGTCCCAACCATGCAGGGTATGGAAGCACAGTGACAAATTAACACCTTTGTAGTGCAATCGGAGGGTGAAATCTTTTATTGGTACAGCCAGGACTTGGTTATGACTGGTCCAGGGACTGTGACCAAAAAGTTAATGAACCTAGCCATCAGCAAGTTCCCCTCCCTTGACATTGATAAGCAACACCTGTTGCACTGTACCCTGTATTATTGCAACATACCAGGACCTGATAAGGAATATGAGCAAGAGTTATTTAAGAATCATGCAAACAGATTAATATTGTGTAACCTGTACTGGGACACAGAAGGGAACAGTGTAGCCAGCTGTTCATTGCCCAGGAGTTCTTTGCACTTTATAAATCTAATCGATTACCATATGTCAGCTTAACCAAAAACAGAAATATAGAATGGGCAGACCTAGGAGAAAAAGTCACAAGATGGGAGAAACAGACAGAACTAGAACTGTCAGAACAAGGAATACAAGTCCAAAAGTTGAATTGGATGACTCAGACCAACCCAGTTATGCACTTGCAGTCTAGCGAGGACAGCTGATTGACATTCCTATTAAAGGAGGAAGAGAATGCCTTACAAGACATACCAGAGACTCTCTGGTCGGGACCAGTTACTATCACGCCAAAGTCAGCATTCAGACCACAAAAAAGACAGTATCCCTTAAGAAAAGATGCAGAGGCAGGGATAAAGCCTATTATAGCAGCCTTACTTAAAGGAGGGATACTAGTAGAATCTCCTGATTCACCATGTAACACACCCTTATTTCCAGTTAAAAAGGCCAATGGAGAATGGTGTATGGTCCAGGATTTACAAACCGTAAATGATGCAGTAATACCAAGGGCACCCACGGTGCCAAACCCACACACCCTGTTGAATGATTTAAAACCTCAACAAAAATATTTTTCTGTGGTAGACATCAGCAACGCGTTCTTTTCGATACAGATACACCCTGATAGCCAGCATTGGTTTGCATTTACATTTCAGGGGAAAAGGTATACATATACACGACTACCACAGGGATATTGTGAAAGTCCAATGATATTCTCACAAGAAATGGCAAGCAACTTGGCGGAATTCACCCCACCAAGAGGCAGTCAGATTTTACTTTATGTTGATGACATCTTGCTGGTGGCCCCCACCCAGCAGGATTGTAGAGAAGATACCATAGCACTTCTACGATTTTTAGCCGCTGAGGGGCATAAGGTAAAAAAAATAAACTGCAGCTTTGGAAAAAACAGGTCAAATACCTAGGATATGTAATATCCAAGGAAGGTAGAACGTTAGATGAGGACAGAAAAATAGCAATTTTGCAAGCACCAAAATCCACTACCAAGAAGGGAATGATGTCCTTCCTAGGTACAACTAATTTTTGCCGGAGTTGGATTCCAAACTATGCCTTGGAATCTGCACCTCTGACTGACCTTATATATAAGAAGCCTATGGCAGCGCAGGATTTGTTACAGTGGACACCAGAGGCAGAATATGCCTTCTGTAAACTAAAGCAGCTAATAACATCCTCATTAGTTCTGGGACTGCCAAACTACCATAAACGTTTTTTCCAAACTGTAGATTGCAAGCAGGGTTACATGACATCAGTGTTAACACAGCAGCATCGGGATAAGCAACGCCCCATTGCTTACTACTCATCACAACTAGACCCAGTGGCACGGTCCTTACCCCACTGTATACAAGCAGTAGTTGCAGCTGCAATGGCAGTACAGGCTTCAGCCTCAGTAGTCTTGTTCCACCCTCTCATTTTGAGAGTACCTCATGCAGTCGTGATTATTTTACTACAAGAAAAGGTGGCATATCTTTCCCCAGCTAGGCATCTTTAGTGTATGACTATATTATTGAGCCAACCTCATATTACGATTGAACGATGCACGACTTTAAATCCTTCTACTCTGCTTCCCACCCCTGCAGACGGCACTCCGCACTGCTGCCTGCAGGTAATTGAGCAAAAGACACTACCTAGAAAAGATCTCATGGATGCCCCATTGGATGATGCCGAGGTGACATACTACGTGGATGGCTTGTGCAAAAGGGGTCCTGCAGGACAGAACCTAGTAGGATATGCAGTAGTCTCTGATACTGGGATTATAGAAGCAAAACCTTTACCACATAATTTATCTGCACAGGCAGCAGAATTGATTGCCCTGACACGGGCATGTACCTTAGCAAAGGGTAAATGTGTAAACATTTTTACTGATAGCCAGTACGCTTTTTCTTCTGTACATGTTTTTGCGCAACAGTGGAAAAACCGAGGAATGATAACATCGACTGGCAAACCTTTAAATCATGTGCAGTTTATTTTAGATCTTTTAGAATCTATTCAGTTACCTCAGAAAGTAGTCATTTGTAAATGCACAGCTCACACCAAGCAACAAGATAGAATTTCAAAAGGTAATGCGAGAGCTGACACAGCTGCAAAACAAGCAGCCACAGAAGTATTTCTTTTAAATGAGGAATTACAACCCTCTGAAACTTTAGATCTAGATATGTTAAAAACAATGCAGACACTCACTATGCAAGCTGAAAAACAGCGATGGATAAAATGAGGAGCAATCCTCGAAAAGGGGCTGTACATCTCTAGAGAGGGAAAACCGATACTACCCTCTAATTTGTTTTGCTATGCAGCATTGTTGAGCCATGGGCAGTGTCATGTCTCAACAGGGGGGATGGTACAGCTGGTGAACCAGGTGTTCACAACGTACGGATTTACAAACTACTCTAAAAAAATTTTGTTTGATGTGTCAGATTTGTAACAAACATCATGCAAAGGGGGCGATAAAGCCCAAACAAGGGAGTTTCCCCACACCACCCTATCCGTTTCACACTATTTGTATGGATTTCATAGAATTGAACAAATGTGAAAATAAGAAGTATTGTCTTGTCATTGTAGATATGTTTTCCAGATGGGTGGAAGCCTTTCCAACCAAAAATCCAGATGCAGCTACGATGGCAAAAGTACTTGTCAAGGAAATTATTCCTAGGTTTGGTAATCCGCAAAGAATCTATAGTGACAATGGTACACACTTTGTAAATAAAACCAAACAGCAGTTGAGTAAGCATTTTGGTATTTCTTTAAAAAAATCATTGTGCATATCATCCGCAATCTGCAGGGCTAGTTGACAGGCATAATGGTATACTAAAAAACAAATTGAGAAAATTAATAGCTGAGACAGGAAAAACTTGGTTGTACTGTTTACCCCTGGCACTGTTGAGCATGAGAACTGTCCCTACAGCAAAAGGATTGACTCCTTTTGAAAAACTATTTGGAAGGGCTTATTATACACCCCAGTGGAAACTTCTCATGTCATCAGACCAGGAAGCTGATTTTACACTAGCTGAATACATGAAAAAGTTGTTGAGTTCTAAACATCTGTTGCAGTCAAATTCTGTTTCAGACAGAAAACAAACCGAAACATCAGAAGTGGCAGTGACTCCAAGAGACTGGGTGTGGATCAAAATTATCAAGCAAAAAAATTGGGCTTTGCCAAGGTGGAAAGGTCGCTACCAGGTGCTTCTTTCGACACCCACTGCAGTCAAGATAGCAGAACGAGCTTCGTGGATACACCTGACGCACTGCAAGATAGTTAAGAACTTTGAGTTGGACAAAAATCTTACCTCTCCATTGGGGCCATCAGCACAAAGTCTGGCTACAAAGGGGGGGTCAGATCAGTAGGACTGACCCGTCTCAACCCCAGTGAAGAAACCATTGGTGCTGAAGGTCCTATTAAAGCAGAGAGTAAGAGCACATGTCCAAAGTAAAAATGACAGAATTCAGTAAGATCCAAATACACCTACTTGGAAGAGCCGGAGAAAACAGAAATGCAGAACAACCATTTTCACAAAAGTATTGCATAACCATCCTGTTGACTGTACTAGTGACAATAATCTTTTTCTTGTGGCCATTCCTTTTCCCAGCCACACAAATTGAACTGAACAAGCGTGCAGAGTGGCACCCAAACTTTAACACTTACCAGGCAATCAAATATGTGTATGCTGAAACCTTCAATGTTTCGAATTGCTGGATTTGCACAGCTTTACCAACAGCATATGGGGGGTTACTGTTAACTTCAGTTCACCTAGGAGCCAACAAGACCTGGGAAAACCTAATTCATGATACATCAGATGTCACATCACAAGATAAAGTAGCATTGCACTTGTCTGTTCGACAGAAGGGAACTGTGTGTTTTTATAAGAATGATACAGTCAAGGTGGGTTGGAGCAATTGCAATGTGACTGTTCCCTATAGATGCTACACTAAACCCGATAAGATCGGATCCTATTGCAACACGACCTATGATTCATTTGTTGAACTGATGCATAGGACAATTGGTGAAGTAAAACATAATGCTGACCTCTATAAGCAACTGTCCATAATTGACAAAAAAATGTTTCATGCAGAGTCAGGGTATAGTAAAGTTACTACTAAAGTAGTAGATTGTTACTTTATATGCAGTAGAAAAGCATATAAATGGCTACATGAGAAATGGTCCGGCAGTTGCTTTTTGGGGTACCTGGTTCCGGCCATACGACACAAAGCAGTTTTACCTCAAGGGAAAATTTGGAATGTTCGAGAAATCAAGAAGCCTGTCAATCCAGTGGGGCAAATCAATGCGCTCTGGAAAAACCATCATGCTGTGGGCAATGGACTGTCACACATGGACTTGAGTGATACTGTTATATTGTGGTACTGCCAGCATATGGAGCAACGAAATCAATCTGGGAACTGAGAAAATTGTCTAAGCTTCTCGAAATAATGAGCAATGCAACCTTTTCTGCCCTAGAATTGGTGACTGATGAACTGACTGCCATGAGAATATTGGTGCTTCAAAATCGCATGGCTCTTGACTTCACCCTAGTGGCGAGAGGAAGTACGTGCGCTTTAATCCAGGAGGAGTGCTGTTCATATATTCCTGACCACAAACACAAGATAGACAACCATCTTGAGATGATTCAGCAGGTGTCAGCCATGACCAAACCAGGACCAAATCCATTGACAGACTTTTTCCAGAAATTGTTTGGGGATTGGGGCAGCATCCTGATGAACATTCTGATTGCCATCTGTGCAGGAATAATCCTACTGGTGGTATGTGTGTGCTGTTGCATCCCCTGCATAAAAAGACTGATTAAAAATTTTATAGACATTTCAGTTTCAGAAACCTTATACCAAGATGCTGAACTTGAATTGCTAAAAAACTGAAAATGCTTTCATGAGCTTAAACTAAATGACTCTCTTAACTGCAAATCCTGAGCAGGAAGAGGTTAGGGGAAGAAAAAACTGGTTATGCTTATCTTGAAAGTAGAATAAAAGTATTAAAAGGGGGAAATGTTAAAAAAATATATAATAGTAATATGCATGCTTAGTGCATCTGAGGTTTAAAAGGGTTAATACATTTATTCTGTTCACACTGCATGAATCTGCACAGCTATTAGAAACTTAACAAGAGACATTTCATTTCTGCTAATGTCATGAAAATAACTAGACACATTTCAATTTCTGCTAATGTCATGAAACTTAAAGAGATATTTCATTTCTGCTTATACCATGAGAAAATATGCAGCTGCTAGAAGCTTTGATAAAGAAAACAATACATGCTTGAAAGTATAAACAATAGTCAGCATTACTTGTACTAAAGCTAGAAATGTACCTTGAATCTAGACAAAATGTAACAAATGTATTAGAACTGTACAATTGAAGAATTGAAAAGTTAAGGTGGGCTAAAATAAGCCCAAGGCCAGGTTGTTTTTCTCAAAATGTTTCTGCAAGACAGCAAATAATCCAACCATGTCAGCAATAAGTCTGGTAACAATTTCTGTGAAACATACAGAAAGCTGTGTCCAACCACGTCAGCAATAGAAAAGTAACATTTTCTGTGTGACATGAAGAGAACTGTATAAGAATAACATACTGATCATCGAAGTGCCAGACAAATCCTGTACCTACATGCTTTATCTCCTTGCTGCAAGTAATAAAGTGTGCCTTGCTTGAACCTAACGTGCATTGGTCTTTGAAGTTTTTTCCCTTTACACTTCCAAACTTCCACAGGAATAACAACTATTCCTGGGGACTTTCCTGTAGATTGGTTACACATAGCCATTTTTATTTCATCTCTTCCTGTCCTGTTAGTAATTCAGCCTCATCTACCTCTAACCTTGGCATATTTAATTATTACATAAACACTTCCATTTGTACCTTTTCTTGATTTCCATATTTCTCTGCTTTATACAAACTTTCATAAAATTTTCGAAATATTTCTAAGACTTCTACAGGATCTCTTATCTTCATTCTTACAGGCTCCCTAAGCTTGGTGACAGCCCCTTCCACTTTTTGTTGGCTGAGTTGTTGTGCAAATAGTTTCTGTGCTCCAGAATTATCAAAAAACAGTTGCTTAACAGCAATCTTTCTAAACTCATTCAAATTATCAAGGTAATCCCTTATTTTCTGTTTAGCATTCTGCAGTTGCTCCTTTCCTTGTTCTGAGATTCCCCCTATTTTGCAATACTTTAACATGTCAGTCCCTCTAAACAATTCTTGTTACTTCTTAGCCATATCTCCCTTTCATTTATTTCCACCCTAATTTTAAACTTCACTTTAGTTTTATCCCACTCTCTAGCTATATTTTCAGAATAAATTTTGATCTTCTCTAGTAGCTCCTGAATTAATTTGAAAACCAATTTTTTAAATTCCTCTATTTTCAGCCAATAGGTGGGAAAGTGCCAGTGTCTCATTTTTATTTAATCACCTCGCATTTTTAATGTAGGTATTACTGGTGCATGACCTGAAATAGTTATTGGGTATGTTTCAAGACCTTCAATTAAGTGCACATGTTCCTGTGTACATGTTCCTGAGAGATATAAAATCTATCTAGACTAGCCCAGTTTTTGTATCTTGGAGAATAATACGTAAATGTACTCTGAAATCCTAGTACTGAATTCACATTTTCCATGCCAAACATTTTCATAAATGTTTTGAAAAATCTACCCCCCTTTGTTATATTTTCCCTTCTAGGGCCCCCATACACATCTTTACCATTGCAACTAAATTCCAGTCTCTACCTATAAGTAAAATTCCTTGCTGAAAGCTGATTATTTCTCCCAGAACTTTCTTACGCGCCATTATAGCAGTTTTACATGGAATGTAAATACATGTTAATGTAATCCTCTCCACTTGCCAATAGCCCTGTAGTACTACACAACTTCCATTATTATTTTTTTCCTCTTCTATCAAATCACTGGCAAAGCTCCTCTTGCAGTTAATATAAGAACTCCTCTTTTCTTTTGCCCCAGATATTCCACCGAATAACCATCCTTAAAACCTTTATTTATCAAATTCACATGTTCAGTTTTTTCCAGGTGTGTCTCCTGTAGCACAGCTATTTGCATTGTACATTTTAATATGGCTCACTACTCTTTCTTATACTTATCTGTAAGACCATTCAGATTGAAAGACATTATAGAAAGAATCATATTCTTAAATAATAATTACTACTTTTTATTTATAACTGTTGTTTTGTTAAATGTCTAGTTTCAATTCTTATGTTACATGCATATACTGTTTGGCAAGTTGGTCTTTTATACAGTTGTTTCTTGTCATATCCATTTGAGCCTATGCCACATATTACATAAGATTTGTTTTTCTGAAAGCCCTCAAACAGATCTCCCAAGAAAAAACTCTAAAAACCTATTAACTTAATTAAAAACTCACAAAACGATGCAAATCTTCAAATACTGAACATTTTGCTTCCTGATAAGAACAAAAGTTCTAAGTTAATAGCTACACAGACAGGCTACAGTTAACCAATAAGACAGGTTAGTCATGCCAAGATGCATAGCACAGCTTGTGCTATTAGTAAGTGCTATTAGTAAGTGCTATTTTATTTTGAATATCTTTATAGCTCTCTCAGCTGAGAAAACACTTAAATGCTTTCAGTAAACACTTTCTCCAAGCCATTTCTCTTTATCAAATTGACATCTAGTGGGATGCAAACCAGACACAAAACTGTTAAGGGCACCCTGTTTCCCAGAAAAAAGCCTTATAATATTCAATATTCTTTTTCATTTACATGCTTTGCAATAAACATTTTACTAGATAATGCCTAGAGTCTTAACCCAGTCATTTCCATATGCAAGCATAGGAGAAAGCACACTGACTTTTCTTTTGTCATACTCTCTTAACCAGACTTTTCTCTCCACTTCTCCCCTCTCCTTTTTTTTTTTTTGTTTACACTGCAGTGCCTACATTTCTTAAAACTGAACAAAGAAAAAGAAAGACGGCTGAAAAAGAAAACAAAGCACCTGGTTTTGTCTCATCTTTAAAGCCCTTTTCAGCTGGGAAAACCTCTGATTGCTTTCAGAGAACATTATGTCCTACCAATTTCTCTTTTCTTTTTTCTCTTTTCTCTCAGCCAATTCCCTTTCACCAGACTGTCGCCTGTTTCTCTTTATCATATTGCCTCCATGGAGGCATGAGAACCAGACAGCCAGTTTCTCTATATCAGATTGCTTTCATGGAAAGATGAAGATAAGGTGCAGAATTGCTACTGAGTATACATGCATTTGCTAGAAAAGAAAACAAAAGCTTCATAATATTCAATATTTGTTTTCATTTACTTGCTCTCTTTTAAAACTAATCTATCTAAGGTCCTTCATACAGTTATTTCCTCATGCAAGAAAAAACACATTCATTTTAACCTTAACATGCCTTTTCAATTGGGCCTTTTTTCCTTTTTTTCTACACTGCATTGCCTAGATTTCCCAAAACTGTACAAGAAGAGAAAGAGAAGAGGAGAGAAAAAGAAAAGCAGCACCTGTTTACAGTACCCATTACACTCAAAAACAGCATGCAAAGAAAACTATATACCACAAATACAGTATTAAGAAAAGAAAATGTTTTCCCCACTCACAGTTAGCCCACTACCCTCTCTTCCCCTCCCCCAAGTATTCCTCCAAACATTAATGACATGAAATAGAGCATATACTCCAGAGTCCCCCACAAATCTAAGAAATCTTGAAAAAGTCCAATATTTCCAGACTTTCTAGCTCTGTCATACTTCACAAATACAATTATTGCATTGCAATCCTACACTGAGTTACTGGCTTCACTTACGTTCCATGCCCATATCATGTCTCTGCTTCATTTCCAACACACTACTGATTCCTCTAGTCAGCTTTCATGCTCCCTTCCTTCTCTCCAACATTTTCTCTTGAAATACTGGAAAAGGTTTCACAGGTATAGTCTCTCTGTGGTCTTTCATACCAGAAGAACAAGAAGCAGAATCTCTTCCTGTTTCACAACTCACTTTTTGTTGGACAAACTTTTGTATTTCCTCCTTAGCATGCACTTTATCAAAAATGATGTCCCTCCCGGGAAGAATACTTTAAAGGCAGCTGGATATAGCAGTTTGAATCTCATGCCCACATCTCAACATTCCCTAAATAGTGGGATGAATTTGCTCCTCTTCTGCCTGGTGTACAGTGAGTAATCATTCTCCACAAACACTCTGCTGTCAGTTTTATCAGAATCAACTCTTTCTGCTGGTAGGATTGCATCTTTACTATTAAAGTTCTAGGTTGCTATCTTACAGCTAGGTTTGGATAACACACATAATGTGCCCTCTTGACTAAACTCCTGCTGTGGAATACTAGTCCAGTTGTTTATTTGTGCTTTCATACAATTAATGCAGTCTGTTCCTGCCAGCTTCTCTGGAATAGCTGAAAATCCCAGGTTTTCCCTACATGCTCTGTCCTTCAATTCTATTATTTTTTTAAACATCTCTTCCTGAGCAGTCTCATATTCAGCCAGCCTTTTCTTCATTTCAACTGCTGATTTTTGCAGCTTTATCATCTCGTCGGAATACCTGTTTAAAGTTTCTTCCATTTTTTCTAGCCTTTTGTTGTTTGTGTTGATAAACTCCATCAATGTTTTGTTTAGTTTAGCCAGGTCTCTATGCAGTTGTCTAATAGCTTCCTGTAGATTAAAGTTATGTTTAAGATTAGGTTTTTCTGTACATCATATTTACTAAAGGATTTTGTCATAAATCATAGAGTTAAACTAGTAAGGTGCAGTTGTAAGAAAAAAAAGTACACATTGACAAAGCAAACTCCTGTAGTACTGCAAGTACGATAGTGCTACTGATCAGAAACATACCATCTGTACGTACATATACATACACACACATACCAAGCCTACTCAACATCCATTCCCTAAAACACACACAAAACATACTTATATTGGGGCATATGCTCCTCCCCACCCCCCAAAGCTATCACCTCCATGCCCTTCTCTGGATAGAGTTACACAAACACCTGCCTTGCACACTCCTTCACACAGCCCACACTCAGCTTCCACACTGGACAGATCAAACACACATTACATTCCATATGTACAGTTACTCATTATTTAACACAAAACTCACAAATGGCAAGCTTCTGATCACACACAAATTACAACCCCTACCTGTACAACACACACCCGTAGCATTTGATTGCTCACTGGAACATGCAAAACCTACACACATCCCATCCACCATAACATAGACATCACTACCTTTCAGCCACCCAATCATACAAAAAAAATCTATATATAATGTATGCTTTTGATCATTCACTACAAATCTGGTCTTCTGAAAGCCTAACTTCCAAGCCCTAAACCGCAGATGCAAACATACTTGTCAGGATAAGTATATGCACATGCAAACCCAGTATCTGTCTTATGTGGCAGCATGTACCGATAACTCTATAAAGCAGATGTAATACTTGCATGCAACACTACACATGGTACAAACTTTTGATGAATCTGTACACTCATCACGTGTGTGTGTGTGTGTGTGTGTGTGTGTGTGTGTGTGTGTGTGTGTGTGCGCACATTGACAAGCGTGCACCCTTCAACAAACAGAACCTGACAAGTCAATACTCTACCAGCAGGACAGTGATAAAGATGATGTCACCCTTGCCTGTTTTCATAGGTACAGCCTTTTCAAGCATTTGCCCATAAAAGTCACTACTACTTTTTTCTGTATTTTGCTCCATGGTAGATGATTATGTTTCATCATGACAACTTGAACAGACTGCAGCCTCCCTCCACTGTAGGTAGGTGTGAATTGACTGCAACCCTGCTGTTGTGTACTGCTTTCGTACAATGGCACTATTTAAAAAAAATAAATTCATTGCTGATTTTAAACAATGCCATTTTCTACTGCATACTTGGTACACTGCACAAGCAGCAGTCAGTAGCGACAGCATTTACATGTACCACTTGCATAGCAATGAATGTGGCATAATATTCACAGTATATTGTTAGAACATAGCAATACACCAATATGAGAATGACTTTAGTAAACCTTGGTATGTGCAAAAGATTTGCAGGCAGGAAAAGGAATTAAGAGAAACAACAAATGGTCAATTTGAAGTAAAATATACTTTTATGTCTGGGGGAGAGGTGGTTTAAATGTGAAAGCATGTTTTTGATTCATTTCACTTTTAGCAGAGATTAAAATGTTGTTGTTGTTGTGTCTTTCGGCTTTTCCCGGTTAGGGGTCGCCACAGCGGAACTCCAGTCCGCTAATGATTGGCAGTAGATTTTTACGTGCGGGCTTGCCGGGCCTAACACACAACCTTCAATGAAGGAACACCCATTCATGCATGTCACCACACAGAAGACGCTCTGAGAATCGAACAGGCAACGTCTAACTGAGGCGACAACGCTACCGCAGCACCACTTTAGCAGAGATTAAAATGATGGACTTTAATGTTCTTGGTACCCACAATGATTTTTTATTCTATGCAGCTAAATAAATAATTGCTGGGATGTAACAGAGCTTGCGTCCTGCTAGAGTGCAGTGCTTTTCAGTACTTTTCACTGTGTGTGGGGGTTAAACCCATCTGTTGTCTGATAGGTTATGAAATTTGATAGAGAATAAAAATACTGAGAACACAGTCAAACTGTTATATGCAGAAGTCAAGCAAACTACTTTGAAGTGTAATTCAGTAAGGTATACTGTTCTGCAGTTACTGTTAATGACTTACCCTAACTAAACGAAGGGCACAATTACAGACATTGTCAGTAGCCACGTTAAATGTGTAATTTCCATATCAGATAAAGTTGACAATGTGCTGCAGATGCTTTTATGTCAAACAGATGAGTAATTACTATAAGCAGGAAAGGAAGGAGAGCAGTAGTGCAAGATGTGTGCGTAGATGAGGGCAAGAATGAATAAGAGTGATGCAAGGGAAGGAACAGTGAATAAAATATGGAATAGAAATGCACTGAGGAATAAAATAATGGGGACTTGGAGGACGTTAAGCATGAACCATGTTGGCTAGTAAATAATTCCAAGGAATGAATTAGTACAGCCAGAGTATAGAAGTGTTACACCAAGTAAGCTTAATCACTAAGTCAGCAACAAAAAAAAAAAAAAAAAAGAAATTCATGGTTAAACAAGTTGATCTATGCTACATAACCCAAGAAGAAAGCAAGGCAAAGTACAAATGCCCTATATTCAAGGTGCTTAAGGATATTTTTACCTTTGGCTGACCTGGCTTCTAGAGTGAGAAAACTGATAACTTTTGTGGTTAGGACATAGGAACTAGGGACATGGTGAAGTTGATGTGAAGTAAAAGGATTTGTAGAAAGGATGGCTGTGTTAACAGGCCATCTAAGTATGGGAGTATTTGAATTCTCTGAGTCCTGCAGAAGGCTATGACTGGAGGCAGGTAATTTGTGACATCCCTGGAAGCAGCAGAAAGTCCAAAAGGTAAAGCAGAGTACTGAAAGTGTGTTGAGCAAGCAGAGAATCACAGAAATTTCTTGAAAGTAGGATGGATCAAAATGTGGAAATGGATGTCCTTTAGATCCAAAGATACCGAAAAAGACCCGCAGAAGGAAGAGCAGAAGAGCTTTGGAGACTGGGCATTTTGAATGAAGGGACCAAAAGGAAAGTATTGAGGATGTCAGATCCAGTATAGACCTCCATTCTCCTTTTTTCTGGAACCATGAAAAGTCTTGAACATAACTCTTTTCATATTTACTGTTGTGGTACTGGGTCTATTGTGCCTAGGTAGGGCTTGAAGGATGGATAGGAGAAGCTTTATTTGGTTGTGAGGTGGAGGGGGAATGCCTCTGAATGAAGAGGCTTCCTTCTAAGTCATTCTGTAAAGATGCTGAATAATGCAGAGAACTGATTTGTCTGTGGTAATGAGCTGCCAATTTCCCACAGATGAGCCGAGTCTTTATAAAGTGCAGAGAGATGGACCAAAGGGTAGGGGAAGAACAGAGAGTAGACAGGCTGACTTGTCTGGTTATGTAGGCCTCCTAGATTGTGAGTTCCTGTGAGGTTTGTTTTGAAATATCTTCCTAGGCATTTTCTTGGCCTTATGAGGGAGTCTAGAATCCCAGTGGGCAAAGGATTTGGGTTTTGAATGGTAGTGATACTGGTATCTAGGAACCGAAGTAAGAAAAATTTGTCTGCAATCTTTCAATTTTTCCCCTGCTCTTGTAAAGGTTTACACTGTCTGGCTGTATCAGGGCCACATAAAAGATCCTTATTCAAAGGGAAATCTAGAAACTTTGCCTTAATGTCCTCAGACCTAAGTTCTAAGACCTTAGCCAAGCATACATTCTAACTAAAGCAGTAGCAGCTGCTCTGGAGGAAGCCTTCATTGCATCATATCTGCATTTGATGCCGGACCTAGCTACCTGTGAAAACTGAGCCACCATAGCCATGGCCTGTTGATTAGTGGCTGACCCTTCCATAGAAGGCAAAGTTTTATTTAGATTCCCCAAAACAGTTAGCAAGTATTTAGTCATCTGTGCCTGCTATTTCAGGGCTCTGAAAGCTACAGTTAAAGAGGAGTACACCTTCTTTCCCAGTCTATCTATTGCTATGCTGTCCTTATCTAAGTGAAGGGCATTAGCAGCAGATAGAAGTTTTGAAAGCTTGTTCACAACATGAAAAATACAGAAGAGAGTCTGCAAGGGAATATTGTTCAGAAATTTAAAATCATCAAGTACTCTGTAGTGTTTAACACATCTTTTAGGGGCAGGTGGCTTTAAGCCAGGTGCAGTGGAGGTAGATGTAAAGGCATCCAGAAGGCCTCCAAGAGAGGAGGAAGAGCAGGAGCCACATGGGTGCCTTCTTTTGAAAGATTATAACATTGGTTTTGCACATCAGCAATCTGTTTAGATACCCATTCAAGATGGTTCACCATTTTAGAAATGGTTTCCTCAAAAGAAGCTTCATCAACAGGGGGATCTGAGGAAACAGAGTCTTCATCATTCAAGGCCACTTGGCTGGAGAGTGGATGTGAGAAGAGTAGGCAAAGGAGTGCTCATCAGAAACTGTCTCATCTTTCTGTTTCTAAATGTCTCTTTAAGGGATAATGGTAGAAGGAGCAGATAATACAAAATATGTGGCTCAAGTGCCATTATGGGCTTAAACAGGCCCAAGAAATCCATGAAATAATTTTCCTGTACATCTGGGGAGAAGAAACCTATTTGGTTTTCTGTTTCTTTCATTTTAGGTATGAGGTCTGCTTTCATAAGATACTATGGATCTGCCTTAATAAGAGACACCTGTATTTCCTCTCTAACAAAAATCTGTGGAATACCTTTGGGTTGTTCAGAAATAACTATAAAGGGTTTCCTCTTTCTCAGTGGTATTAGGAGCATCAGTTGTTTTTGGACTTGTGCACCTTAGACACAATACCAGCCTCCACTGGGGTTGATGTAGTGGGCATCTTAAAAGGTGTTGGGTTGTACTGTGGGTTCCAATAACTCAATAGGTATGCCCAAGTCAGACTGAGCAGACATCAAGTTAGTCCTACACCCCTTAAAATTCTTTTGGGAATCAGCAGGATGTCAGGTATGGAAGAGTCCACCATCTTGACTTGGGAGAGGTACTAAAGGTGCTATGTTTCTAATTAAGTGTTGAGGGATGAGACACACATCTGTACATTTTTTGAGATGATGACTGGCAAATAGTGCGATTGTGCTCTGCGTCTAGATAGAAAAGGGACTGGGAGTGTAGATCCTTCTTGGGAATTGTCTCCCACAACCACAATTTCCCCTCCTACCTTGACATCTAATACAGTAACAAACACCAAAGGTAGTAAAAACAATTAAGGAAGGTTCCCTAGCAGAGCACTTATCTGAACCAGTGAAGACCAACAATATCAATGACCACAAGTGGAACTGACAGATAGGTGCAAGACCTGTGTTCTGACTGGTTGGGAGATAGTCTGGGGTTTTACACTCCTATGTCTGCTTATGTACCCTTACTCCCATGGGCTTAGGTTATATATTGGCTGTATAGCTCTATGGAAGGTTTTGGCTTTAGTACACCAGATGGACTTCTTGGTTATCTGGTGAGATAACCCAACCATTTGGAATACTGCAACAGTGATCTAAGTAAGGATATCAAATATTTATAATGGTACACTCATTTGGAAACCACATTATATATATATATATATATATATATATATATATATATATATAAACACAAACCACAGGCCCAGGCCAGCACTCAAATCCAGCAAGAGTCAAAATGTATACCACACAAAAAAACAGTGAAAAACCTTCACAGCAACTGGTAAAATCCAAAAAGCTTTATTGTACCACACAAAAATATTTTAGGGTAACACAATTAGTTTTAGACATTTGAGTGAATATTTTTAAAGTTTTTATAGTGAACATTAATTTATCTGATATGTAATTGCCATGTAATGTTTTGAACTGTTGTATACACATAATTGTTATATGCATCTTGTTTTTAGGTCTCTGTAGTTTTTTTATGTAAGTGTTTAGTATAATTAATTGGTTAATTGGGTGCTTCTTTACATAAAAGAGCTGGGTTGTAAAACGGAATCTGTTCTGATGAAGTCCCTTCAGTAGGGAAGAAAGTGCTCAACCGGTGTTTGAATTTTACCAGTTGCTGTGAAGGTTTTTCACTAGTTCCAGTTGTGGTTTGGAGTTGGAGGTATTGTTACTTGGTTTATCCTTTACAGCATGGAAGGATCCACAGCTAACAAGGACATTATGGAGCTGCTGCAACAAATTAATCAGCAGCTAGCAACGCACACTACTCAGATAAAATCGTTGATTGATAAGCAGAGTGGTGCCTCTAGTATTTTTGGCAGCTTGAGTTTGCCTCTAACACAAGCTACTAGGGGCTCGCAAACTAGCCAGCCCAGAGAAATGGACAATTCTGGTGGTTTAAGAGTGGATGATTCCGGAGGAGCAGCAGTGGTCCTTGCAGACTGGAAAACTAATGGGTTTAACTTTCATGAGGGTTCAGTCCCTAATATTGTTGGACAACAAAAACATTTATCTATGGTAGATCGGCTTGGTTTACTTGAAAAAGACCTGATTTCTTTCAAGAGACTGCAGATGGAGAATTCATATCTTAAAAGAAATATTGAGCTACAACAGGTTCCACGTGGACTGAGAATGTGGAAATATCCTAATGGGTCTGAAAACAATTCAGACATGCTTAAACAACTGCATGATTTTTTTGATAAGGTTGGAACTGAACTGATGGAAATTATGGTAAAACATAACACACGAGCCCTAGACAGTTTAACAAAAACCTTGGATGAAAATAATGAATTCAAAATGATTTATTATTTGACAGGTTTTTAACTAACTATAATGATATATTTAGTAAAGTGGACACTTTTTGTTCGGAAACATATCTCAGAAAATGCCATAAACTAAAAAGAGATCTCAATGAGTATGTAAAAGGGTGGGTGAAACCATATTCCCCTGGAAACCATGGTAACAGTAATGCTAGACTCAATCAGATGGACTGGAGAGAGCAGGAAGTGATGTCATCGCAGAGAGTACATCATGATCGGGAAGTAAGGCAGCATTCACCAAATTAAGGTGAATTATGGCGGTCTGAATGCCTAGGAGGAAGGGAACAGCAACAAAATAATTTTTTTGGAGATGGACAGAGGGAATACAATCACCAAGGGGTGAGACCGTAGAACCAAAGGGGTCAGAACTTCTACAAATGGAATTAAAGCAACCCGTTGACTGCTCAGAAGTTAAGTCCCTTCAAAAACTTTGATGTCAACCAGCAGGAGGGTAGTGTACTGCTATCTGAAATTATTACTGAGACTCTTGAAACTGATGGGGAAGGGTTTTATGGAATAAAAGATTGTAATGTGTTACTTGATGCGGAAAATGACCAAAATGGAAAATGTAATGCGTTACATGGTAATATTAATAGTAACGAGTTTAATATGCAATTTTTTGATGGTGAACAGCAAAATTTTACTGTAGAAATAATGTGTGTTGCCTCTGGTGGGTGGCAACATGAATCATTGGTCCCAGAAAATAATAGTAGTGAATTAACTGTTGATTTTAGTATGCCAAATAACAATATGATGCCTGAATGTTTAGGTATGGCTTTCAGTTTAACTGAACAGCATTTGGATGAAGCTATTATGGATTGTATTAATGAACAGGAAGACATTGATGTTATAATAGCTTTGCTAAATAAAAAATGTTTAGTACCACATATGATTACAAATAATAGTGGTGATTTTAAGATTTATAATTATTCCAGTAGACCTTTAACCTTTGAGCATGCAAATTTGTTATCCATAGGTTTAACCTTTATTCCGAGTAGGAGAGGTAATGTGGCACAAGTACTTATTGACCTCAAATTATTTGTACGAAAATTAAACTGCAAAATGTGGTTTACTAATACACAAATCCAGGAAGAAGTTAATAATTTAAGGAATCCAAGTACATTCAATCTACCAACAAATAACTTTATAGGTATATATGAAAAGGTTTGTGAAAATGAAATAAGACAGCTAATGAAAGAAAATAATGTATTTGACTATAATTTAACTAAAGAAGAACAGCATTTATTGATGGAAATAGTTAAAGACTCCAGCATCCGTGTTATGAAGCCAGATAAAGGAAGTGGCTTGGTGATTATAGATTCTGGGGATTATTCTACTGCTATGAATGCTTTATTAATGGAAGAAGTATACGAGGAAAGTTCAATTAATGAAATCAATCTTATGTATAGAACTGTTCATTTGAGGTTGGAGGACATTGTGCTGGAAGGGCAGCTAGATGAAAAACAGTATAATTATGTACAAAATGACCATCCTATGGTGTCTAATATATTTGGTATCCCCAAAATTCATAAGGGGTTGATTAACCCAAAATGTAGACCCATACTAGATGGAAAGCGGGGAAAGACCTGCTTTATTAGTAAATTTTTAGACACACCGTTACACAAAGGGTTGGAATGTTTTGATTATATTTGTAGGGATTCTTGGCATTTTTTAGAAAAGTTAAACAGCATCTGTACATGTAAAGGCAAAATACTGGTTACTATTGATGTATGTAATTTGTTTACTGTCATTCCACATGAGACTGCTCTCGAATGGCTGGAACATCAGTTAGTAAAAACAAGCAAATACGACCAGGACACCATTAATATGTTGCTTGCTTTGATGGAAATTGTACTGAAAAACAATTACACTAATTTTGAGGGACAGTACTTTAAGCAGGCTACAGGTGTAGCCATTGGGGCAGCTTGTGCCCCCATTTTTGCAAATTACGTGATGTCATTCTGGGAACAAGAATATGTCTTCAAGAGTGGATTTAGAGAGTATATTATGTGTTACACTCGTTTTTTGGATGACATATTTCTTGTATGGAAAGGCAGTATAGGGTTGCTGCAAACTTTTTTTGACTATATTAATGCCAATGTGGAATTTTTGAAGTTTACCTATGATTATAGTGTGGAAGGTATAACATATCTTGATGTGGGCTTAAAGATTGATAAGGAAACTGGAAAACTTACCTCTGGCATCTATAAGGAATACTAATAGTTGTGCAAATACTCAAGGTAACAGACTGAAAGTATGTCTATACTATTCTAGTGATGTTAAATGCTACAGATATGTTATACAGAAACATTGGAAAATTTTGACCACTGATAATGTAATTAGGAATATTACAGATGATAAACCTAAGTTCGTCTATAAAAATATGAAATGTTTGAAACAATGTCTTTGTATTCCTAAGAGAAGTAAGAGAGATTTAAATAAACATTGTACAATGCCTTGTGGGCATTGTAAATGTTGTCAATATATTGACAGAAGTGAAGAGTATAGTTACCCTGATCAAAATAAAATGTATAAGTTTTATGTTTTTGCCACATGTGAGACTGCATGTAGTATACTTAGCACATTGGCCTATCTGTTTCAAATTCTATGTAGGGAAAACTGACAGGACCCTTAAAGAGAGAATCAAAGAACATTATTACCATGCCAATAAATGTAGTACTGCTAGTGCCCTGTCTAAACATATATTAAGAACTGACAGTGTTTTTGAAGATATTAGGAAAGGTGATATTAATAATTTAACAGAGCAGATAGAATCCAAATAGGTAATTAGGTTAAGGGGAGACTTTGGGCATGGCCTGAATGACAGGGTACCTATTAAACCAAGGCTTAAAGCCAGACGCTTAAGTACGAAATAATATATGAATTCATGAAAGATATTAATTATAATTCATAATAATACATATATTTTATTAGAATGTTTTTATTGGATGTATTTTGTTATATATGAATTTATTTATTATGTGTGCATATGCTTTTTTTTTGCTTTATGGATGTAGATGGAAACTATTATTTTTAGAGGCAGGCTGTTTAGATGAAATATACCTTTTAATATTAAAGATAGTTATGGGATTTATTGAATTAATTATATAATAGGTTTTGTATGTGTCTTGGTATACACTTGATGAAGTAGCTTCGCTACGAAAGCACTTATGCATCTGGTTGTTAAATGAAAGTTGTACTGGAATTCCTTGCTGTCCTTGGATCCTTCTGTGTTTTTTGTGTTTTATATATATATATATATATATATATATATAAAAATACATTTTAGATATATATATATATATATATATAAAAATATATATATATATATATAAAAATACATATATATATATATATATATATATATATATATATATATATATATATATACACACACACACACAAACATATACATACATATCTCACACACACACACACACACACACACACACATACATACACAGTCTTTGACTGACTGTTAAAACACAATATGTCTTAATATTTTCTGCTCAATTAGATCCGCTCAGTCCACATATCAAGGCATCATAGTCATGGCGAAAGGTAGCAGTTGCATTGGTCTTTGGAGCTACATTGGAGAGATCATCAGCATTGGACTTGCATGCACAGTCAAGTCGAGAGAAATAATCATCCATGCACCTGGACTGAGTCATGGCCATGGATCCGATCTTAAGAGGGAAGTTTTAGCTCCAGCAGCAACTTTCATGTTTCATGCATGGTGTGGAATTGTTCCCAGGAGGTCTGAAGTTTTTAGTGGTCCATGAGTGCAATCAAGGATTTTATTTTATTTTTGCTACTTTATTTTACAGGTAAGTAAGCTGCTCTATGAAATGCTTGTTGAGATAAGCTGCAGGTTGTACATAAGGTAAACTCTTTGTAGGTAATATTGTCCTAGCATGTTTAGGTACGTAGCATTTTCCTTCTATATGTTTAAACAAACTATCAAATCTGTTTCGTGGGAGCACTTCTTGTCACTTTCCTGCACGCATATAGCACTGCAGAATACTGCACTGGTTGGTACAAATGCTAGTTTATTTCTCCAGACTAATTTCATTTGCAGGCTCTCCTCACCTGCACCCCCAACAGAGACGCAACCACTTTTATGCTGCTTCTTGGCAATGGCTCACAGATCCCTGCCATGAATACAAAATTAAAGCGGGCATTAATTTGCCACTGCCCATCTTCTTGATCTCTTTACCTTCTTGGCAGACTGAGTCACATTTTCCTCCTTACTAAAAAAAAATAATCTTGGCACTTGTCTGCATTGCACATTTTTTTTGTCTGCCTTTCCAGTTTTAACAGGTTTCTTGTCTTCCCTTGCATATTGCTGAAAATCATTTCAGTACTTGTATGATAGCATCCAATCCATACTGGCTGCAGTTTGTAAGGTGGTCGTTTTCCCGCCAATTGCAACTTCTCTGACCTTGTTTTGGGGGGAGTGGGGTTGTTTGCTTCTGTTTATAGCCATTGTCATAAAAATGTTTACTTCCATGATAGAAACAGTTTTCCTGGTTTTCCATTTCCATTTGCTTTGGTGTAACTTACTCTGCTCATCTGTTTTGATGAAGGTCTTTTGGTACCAAGGATAACTGTAACTGGATCACATTCAGTCTGCAAGCCTCTCTAGTTACTAGCTGGTAACTTTTCCTGTTCTCAGTAGAGATACTGTTGCAGAACAATGCAGTCACATAATGTATACACTATGTAGTATATGAAATGTATGAGTGATTATAGCCAGCATTTTAAAAAGCAAAGGTTTGCTTTCCACAGCAGTTAGCCTATTTCTTCCATCTGCCCCCTTGCAGTTTTGAGGAGTTCGTGTGGGTGAAAACTTCAGTGGACAACTCCTTTATGTGATTCAGACTGTTAAGATTTAGAG
This sequence comes from Protopterus annectens, assembly GCF_019279795.1. Classification (NCBI taxonomy): domain Eukaryota; kingdom Metazoa; phylum Chordata; order Ceratodontiformes; family Protopteridae; genus Protopterus; species Protopterus annectens. Next base: position 627,851,934 of record NC_056747.1, read on the forward strand.
TTTCTCTCTGTGCCTTGTATGTATACCAGACTTCAGATTTTCATAAATATTTGCACAAGAATCAGGAGCAAATCCAAAAAGTAATCAGGAGTCATCAAGAACCTTTCTTTGATATTATTCTAATTCACTTTAAAAGTTAATAAAGCATGATGTTTAGCATCAACGTGCATTTTTTGAAAGATACAAAGTATGAAACTTGTCGGGCATTACTGACAGGTCTGAAATCCTCACCCATTCACCAGAAACATTTCATGAGGGGCAGGGCAAAAGCATGAGGCAAAATTAGGGATGTTCTGCACAATCAGGGAGAGTTGATTGGTAGGGCTGCAATTACCATTCAGAATATTTGTGCTGATGCAGAACCTACTGTGTTAGTGTTTTGAGTGAACTGGAGTAATATTTACTCTGCTTTTGACCCTCTGTCTCCCCATAATTGTTGGCTTTGTCCAAAATGTTTGATCTAGTTGACAGCTGCATGCTACACAAGCACAGAAACAATCTTCCTCACACACTGCCATGAACTATAAGTACTGTTACACTGATCTACAGAAGTGCCTGATTTTTGGTGCCTTAATTTTGTAACAAAAGTTATAGTCAGATTGAGCTAATGTCTGGTTACAGAGGAGGCGTGAGTAAGACAAGCTGTGCAGTTTTGCAATAGACGGTTGTTAGATGCAACAACAGAGCTGTAAACCCACGATGTGAATATTATAACAGACGCATGAATTAATAAAGTTGTATGGAACTTAACATTACAATGCATATAAAATGTGGTACAACTGTATTATCTAAGGAACTGGTGGAGTGGTGGCAGTTAACGAGTTACAGAATGTAAACAGGAAAAAGTGTCAGACTAAGAGGGAAGCGATGTAGATAATATACTCAAGTAAGAGCAGTAATCAGAATGAAGCTATGCAGAATGAAGGGAATCGGGGCTGAGATGTAATCAGTGAAAATTATCAGATGTTTTGGAAAAGGACGGTTATGAAAAAGCATCGGGCGCAAGGACAGCACCATTTACTTTCTAAGTTATTGTAAGGGCAGGAAAACGTTTACGCCAAGTCAGTTTCTGTTTCTTAATTGAATTATATTAAGTGTGGGTTCTGGAATGTTTATTTAAAAAGTGTGATGAAAGGCACTGCACTAAGTTACATTAGCTTAGCTGTTTCTTCTAATCCAGCAATATGAAAATGCTGTTGTATCTCAAATAGTTAAACCAGCTGTACAAACTATGAACATTGAAGAAATGTCCCTTCTGTGATTGGTGGTGCCCTTAGTTAATGTGCACCAACTGGACTGAAGCTTGTTTCTATGACAGTAGATAGTGCCAAGCTGTGTTCTGAAAGCTGGAGTATGTTTCTGAATTTAGTTAAACTTTACAACTGACATTTTGTTAATAAAGTGTGCTTGCAGCCAAAGTTCGTTTATGGTGTAGTGCCCTATTTATAATTTTCTGTACATAGCATTGGTAAATCATATATTTGCAAGAATATTTAAATGCATGCTCATTGTTCTGCTACCTTACGATTTTAAATATTGAACCACTAACAACACAGTAGATTTACTGAACAGGTTGCCACTCCATCATTCAGACCATACATGTGACGTGCACCAATTCTTTACAGACAAAGTTTACACATCATCAGAATAGGCTTCAGCTTCCCACTGACCTGAACTGCATTAAGCAGGCAACTGTAGAAATAAAAAAACAGCATATTCCACAGTTGTGCAACTTGTAAGTTTGTTGTTTTATCCCTAGTATTCAGAACTTGCTAATGGTGACTGACATTTTGTAACTGGAAATTAGCTTTTGCAATCAAAGTGGGGCTTTTAGCCTCCAATATTTACAAAGGCCTTAGAAGAAAAATACACTGGCAGTGACTGGTGAGTTGTGTTGTCTGGCTTAATGCTTGTGATAGAGAAACCTTCTAGGTGATTACTATAGCTCTCAATTGTCCTGAATTAACTAGGAGCACCTGTTTTTAAGCTTAAATAAGCTTGCTTTCCCAAGTGCCTGATTTGGGTGCAAGTACACCCGAGATCTACAGTAAAGCACACACTGTTTGCAGGAAGTTAGTCAAATGGGGAAAATATTTGCTAGACATATTTGTGTTGTCTGGGAATATTTCGTAATTTGTGGTATTGTCTATTTGGTTTGTTTAAAATGTTTTGGCACTGACTAAATAAGAATGTGAATTGATGTGTATTCTGAAGCAAAATAAATCTATAACTGTGATTGTCATTTTAACTGTAATTCACCACCTTTTCTCCAAAGTCACCAGTTTTAGGAAGGGCAAAGAATGGCAGTTGATATTTGTAGTCTGCAGTTTGGACTGTAGCCGGATGATGCTCGAGTGACTTGGTTTATAGCATCTTGGGTTGCTCTGGTGGACTGAAGTGTTGTATTCTTTTGAATGGGGTGAGACTGTATATCACACCAATTACACTACAAAGTGTTTACAGAAAATGCATGTTACCGCACAACCTATTAATGCACCAACTTTAAAGAGTAGCATTGAAAAATCAAATCCTCCCAATGATTTTGGTTTTGCCCCCTCACCCCCAGATTTTCTGTCCCCAATAGTTGCCTTTAGAATAGATTGTGAGTAAAGGTCTGATGATGTACTGCTTACCAGGCAGCCATAACTTCAATAAATGTGACACACTTGCTTTTTATGCTTCACACATATTTCGGAAAACTATTAATGCAAAATAGCTAATAATAACTTAACTAGGTTCAAGTAATGCTGTGTTGAATCGTATCCATCATTTGTTAGTTTTACAATGTGCTCCTTGTATGCACTTCCCGGGTATCTTATGAACCATTTGTAATAATGAGCTTTCTCTTTGGTCTGTTATGAATCATTTGTAATAATTAGCTTTCTCTTTGGTCTGTTATGAATCATTTGCAATAAGCATTTTCTTAGACATGTTATGAATCATTTGTCACAATTACCTTGGGTGCATTATACAGTATTTGCAGTAATAAGATTTTATTTGGATGCACAGAGTCATTTGCAGTAATGACATTTTCCTGGATCTGTTATAAATTATTTACAATAATGATTTTTTTCTTGGATGCGTTATGAGTTACTTTGAATTATAAGCTTTTCCTGGATGCATTACTGATTTGCAATAATGCTTATTCACATTTTAACTATGTACGGTGCTGTGTATTACTCAGTCTTACAGAGTTACACATGGTTAAAGAGGTTTCTGGAGTGCATTCTCATCTTTTATCTGAATCATTCATTTTCTTCAGAAGCAAAGTCATAGCTGAATCACAGAATAGCATGGTACAAGCAATAATGGATGGGGGTGCAATGCAAAGTTTCTTACAGTGTTATAGTGCAACAACTCAGAAGGGTAAGATTTTTTTTTCAGCCATCATACATGCTTCGTTTACTGTAAGTAAATGTGTAGCGTCACAGTACACCTGTGAATAACCTTGAAGCCTTCTAATTATGCACAGTCCCTTTTTCTTCTCTGAAGATGCTGTCTCTGAAAATAAGTGAATGACCACATTCCAAAGCAGCTGGAAGGTCACCTATGGAAGGTCACCTTTGACTGGGTAATGGAAAGCAGGCATGGTCCAGGCTATGTATTTTTCAAGATGTGTGCTAATAATATTAATGTTGGACATGAAGGGAGCAATGATCTGCAGTGGCATATGGACACAGAAAAGCGCAAGATTAGCACCAAATATTCGACTGGGAGGAAGGTTACAGAAATGTTTGCCACTCAGAAAACCAATTCTAAAGTAGTGGAGGCTGAAGTAACCTTTATGAGCCTATTTGGCATTTACAACTGGGGATCATTTCCTGAAGTACATGAAGGGGTACTGCATGGATCCAAAGACGGTACAAAAAAATGCCCTGTGGACCAACAAAGGCTGCATGCACTTTAAAAGACTTAATGGGGCCAAAGTATCGGCAGGATGTTGCACAAGTTTGTCAGAAAGTGCCATACTGTTTTGTACCTCAACCAGAGTACGGATATGGGGGATGACAAGTTGCTTGTGCTTTTACTTGTTTTTTTGACCATGGCATTGGTAAAATGTTGTAAGATTCCTTGACATGCCTGCTTGTATCAGTGGAACTAGCCAAGCCATTTATGACTGTGTAATAGAGATTCTGAGCAAGTTTGACATTCCTGGGACCAACGTGGTGGCTTATTCATCACACAATTCATGATTGCTAAATGAAATTCAGTGCTATCCAGATTAAAAAAGGTTAATTCACATATTTTCTTCAAGGGCTGCTTATGCCACATTGCAGATTTATGCATTAAATCTGGTGTAAAAGCAATGTCTGCACCTGTAGAGGAATTGATAGCTGACATTTATTGTCACTTTTCCAGCAGTGCACAGCATCAGCAGAAGCTGAAGGAGTTTGCACTGTTCGTGGATATTGAACCTCTCAAAATTATCAGATATGCCCCCATTCAATGGCTAAGTTTGTCAAAAGTCATCAAAAGAATGCTTGCCTTGTGGCCTGCCCTGAGATCCTACTTCTGGTCCTATGAACTACGATCTGTTAAAGTGGATGCAACAGATGAGAGACTGCAGAGCCATGACATTAAGCTGGCATTCCTCTTCTTGAAGTATGCTACTGAACCACTGCATAACTTCAATGTGCAAATGCAAAGCAGGGAAAGCAAATTGCTGACATTGCATAATGACATCCACAAAGTACTGCAGGCATATGCTAGTAGGGTACTCAAACCACCAATTGCAATGCAGTTTTTGGGCAATACAAGTTCTACTAATGTGATTCTTGAAGTGCAAGACAACATCTTATAAGACAGTGAAATTCATATTGGTCTTGATGGCGAAACATGTTTGGACAAGTTTAGATGATATCAGGGGTACTACAGTGGAGCAGATAGTATTCAAGTGAGGCAAGCAAGTTTACTCTGCAGTGCTAAGCATTTCCCTGCAAAAGATCCCTTGCTGCAGAACATGGTCAGCTTACTGGATCCAGCTATGAAACTGCAGCTTTCTTCAACTGTTATAGCAAATATTGGCCCTCATCTCAGTTTTTGAAGTTCATGAGTGATGCAATGCAAACTGATAGATGAGTTTTCAGTATATCAGATGACTGACTGGTCAAATATGGATCTGACATATCTAATTTTCTAAAGTACTGGTCCATGGTGCTTGGATGCCCTCCAGTATAAGACACCTCCCAACATTTCAAAAGCTAACACGAAGTGTTCTCAAACAGTGAAGAAGAACGAGCATTCAGCATGGTTCACAAAGTAAAAACAGAGCTCAGACAGTTACTTGGCCCAAAGACATTAAACTCTTTATTAGCAATAAAGATGAATGAGGACAATGACTGCTACTGTGTAAAACATCCTAAGGACATGCTGGAAGCAGCAAGAAAAGCAACAGCTGCTTATAACAAAGAACATTCCTCCATGGCATCAGCTACCAAAACTACCTCTGCCTGCCAAGATGCTGAAGTTGAATCAACAGTCTGAATGTACTTGGCTTATTCCATGTACTGCTTCCATTCCATATTAAGCATGTGTGTTTTATAAGTGTTTAAAGCACCTGTCTTTAAGGGTATGTGTGAGGGGAGGGGGTGAACTAAGCATGTCTTACCTTACTTTACTTTTACACAATTTTCTGAAAAATATGAATAATCCTCTATTTTGACATGTCTATGTATACAATTCTCTAATAAGAAAAGGCTTAAAATTATGCCCTGTGTTTGCATAACTGAATGAATAGGTGGGTGTGTTTATTAATGCACTTATTTAAATATGCATATCTTATGTTAATTAGGTGCCCCTGATTCTCTGATCTGGAGGTTGACAGGTATAATGCCTCCAAATGGAAAATCCATGGTGAAATGTTGTGGCACTCCTCCTTCCCCTTTTCAAAAACAAAACAGAGAAAAAAGCATCCAACGAAGTATCACAGTTGTGCGAAAACTGGCAGAGTTGTGATTGGTCAATTTGCCTCTGGAAGCTGTTCTCTGACTGGCCCCCCACACACTAAATCAACTTGCTATAACTACAACTACTGAGCAAATCACAGAATGGAATGCAGCATCATCACCTTGCAAAGTGGGAAGAGAAGAATACTGCTTGCGTTCTATTCCAATGCTGAGCATTCTGCACAATGCAGTGCACTTGGACAGGGTGGTCTGCAATTGTGGGTACCAAATTCTGCACAAAAAACTTCTGTTTATTCTGCTGGCAAGAATTCCACTTCACTGCTGACTGACAAATTTGCTTAAGTTTTAACTATAAAACTTGTATGAGTAGAGAAATTACCACTTATGCATGTATGGCTCAAAAAGCTGGAGGCCTTCTGTAGGTTGTGGAACACCCGGTGCTACTGAGAGAAACATTAACCTCTAGGAAGGTACACAAGAAAAGATCAGTGACACAATCAGATTAAAGGAGAAAGAACTTCAAAGACATACGCAAAAAATTGGAAGGCCAGTCCTGAAGTGTTAGATACACATGAAGATACTAGTCCCTGTAAGATGGTTTTCCACCTCCTGACTTTGTTGACGGCTTTATCTGCCAGCCTCTGTCCAACCTCTTCAGAGGCAGACACATTGGCATATCCATCTAGCCCACATTACCATTAACCTGGTACACCTGAGCCTAAAATTACATTCACCAGAAGACTGGACCTCTGGGTGGAAGTAATGAAGAAGCAATGCAGAAAAGTCTCCTGTATTTTCAGGCTCATCATCCATGAACCCTGGGCCAACAGATCACAGCAAGAAGATGAAAAAAAAAACATATGGGATAGGCCATGCTAATCCCAAAGATCACTTCCCCTGAGGCCACAACAAGTGAACAAAGCACACCATCTGCCTTGCTGCCTTCCATGGCTTTCTTGCCTCGGACAAGCCTACCCATGCAGAATGTTAGAAGGGTCATGAAATAACTGTTTGCCATTGGGAAGAGTTTCAGTAGGAACTGCTTCCTTCCAGATCAGACTTTTACCTACAAAAAGAAAGAGAATTCTTCCCACTCTTGGCAATCAGATTATGCCCTGGGTGAAGATGGAGAAGGCAAAATTGCTAACATTTCCCAGTTGTCTTTCCATTTGGCTTATGATTTACACAAAAAAAAAATAAAAATCAGGTCTTGCTCTAGATGATGTGTTTTTTCAGGGTAACTATCATCCTAATAACAGAAATTCTTAAATGGGAATCTCATGAAATGTCCAACATTAAGAAAAGGAGTTTGGACTCCCTAGACTTGGAGGAATTAAACTCCATGGCAGTTCTACAAGTCTGACTTCTAAGTAATTGGGGTCCCAAACCCTGCACCCAGAAAACTGGGACAGTTTTACAGAGTGCAGTAAGCCTACCTGGTGGATTACCCTGAATGCTGTCAAAGGATGAATATGGTTTCTAGTAAGAGAAGGCAGACTCTGATATATTCAGGAAGAATATACAAAAAAATTCAAGGTCCAAAATGGGTTGATTGCTGCATAAGCCTGTCTTACTTATCAGCCTAAAAGAGATGCTAATGATGATTCTGGCTCTCAAGGTTTTCAAATGTATTTAGAAGTTAGCAAGCCAACTTAGAAGATACGAGTGCCACAACTGATAACAGAATACTACTGTCATGTAGCATTGAAACAAGCAGGGAGAACACACTTACATCCTTCCTGTGCAAACTACTGCAGCTGGTCACCCAGTTAAGCATTACTCTCAGGACAGCCTACATCCTTATGGATTGCAGATGGACAGCAGATGCCATGAATGTCACTTAAGAAAGCCAGCTTTCTAGCTCTTACTAATAAATGGGGAGTTGAAAACAAAGTCTTGCTTACATCCCCATTGATCCACCAGCTTTCCTGCTAGTGCATGAGCCTTCTGTACAGTGGCATTTGGACATAAAACACCTTCCTCATTACTTGGGGCAGTCTCTTTCTCTACACCTTCCCACTCAAAGTTTGCAATAGAAGCTGCTGCAAAAGGTGGGAGTGAAAAGAGCAAGAATGATTCTAGTGACATCTTAATGGCGCAGGCAGTGTTGGTTTTCCCTGGTGGCTCAGCCAGCAAAGAAAAGTACAGTTGTGTACCTACCATAAATGTAGATGTTCGAGTGTATTCACTGTTGCAGTCATTGCACTTGGGTTATTCTGCTGGCAGGCTACCCACAGTCGGCCAGAATTCCAAAGTCTAGGTCCGGCGTTGGTTGTTGTAGCCTCTTCCCTGACGTCAGTGCGCCAGGGGTATAAAAGATACAGCCGACGCCATTTTCTTCAGTTTTTCTTGCCCCAGATGTCAGGGGCCCCCAAATAGGTAGGCTAAAAATTATGCCAAGAAGCATGCATGTACTAAAACAAACATTTCCTTCATCTACAAGCAAATACACCACATAGGTTGTATAGAATAGAGAAGTACAGAAAAGTCCCAGCAAAGAAAAAAGGGATGGTGGGTGGGTAACCTGGACTGCAACAGTGAATACACTCGAACATCTACATTTATGGTAGGTACACAACTGTACTATGTTCATTGTGTTTAACTGTTGCAGTCATTACACTTGGGTTGAATCCCAAAGCTGAGGTTGGGTGGCTGGGCCTAAATAGGATTAGGGGAGGCTACAAGGCCCTGCAGAACTGCAGTGGCAAAGCCTGCTCTGGATTTAGAGTAGGGGTAAGTGGTAGTGCTTGGTGAAAGTGTGCACTGAACTCCAGGTTGCAGCCTCTAAAATGTCTTTGGTTGGTACTCCTCTGAGGAAGGCTGCTGAAGTGGCTGCTACTCTGGTTGAATGTGGCCTAATGCCCTTAGGCACTGATTTACCATGTTGCAAATAGCAGAAACGAATGCAGTGTCCTATCCATTTTGAAATAGTCTGCTTTGAGATAGGCTTTCCTTGTGATCCTGCAGCATATGCCACAAAGAGTTGCTCAGTTTTTCTGAAAGCTTTTGTTTTGTCCAAACAAAAGCGTAGCTGTCTGTGTATGTCCAAAGCGTGCAGAAGTCTCTCCCCTTTATTCTGGGGATTTGGATAAAATGTTGGCAAATGAATGGTTTGATTAAGAGCCACACTGGATACTACCTTTGGCATAAATGCTGGGTTTGTCCTGAGAGAAACCCTGTCCTGATGAAAAATGATGAAAGGTTCCACTACTATTAATGCCTGTAACTCTGAGACTCTTCTTGCTGAAGTTATTGCTAGGAGCAGAGCAGTTTTCCATGATAAGAATTTTATATCAGCTGTACTGACTGGCTCAAAAGGAGGCAGTGTGAGCTTTTCTAAAACAAAATTGAGGTCCCATGTAGGTATCGGTGCTCTCCTTGGGGGTCTTATGTTTTTTGCCCCTCTGAGGTACTGTCTTAGTAGTGGATGAGAGAAAATGGGAGGTTCCGTATTGTAATGAGCTGAAATGGCAGAGGCATGGATCTTAATTGATGAGAAGGATAGGCCTTTGTCCAGCATCTCAGTTAGGTATTGTAAAATCTGAGGTATATTTGGAACAAGTGGTTTGAGTCCTTGTGCCTGGTTCCAAGCACAGAATCTCTTCCATTTTTCTGCATAAGATTTCCTAGTGCTGGGCCTCCTGGCTTCTAAAATGACATCCATAACAGCTTTAGCGAGAAGTGTGATCTGAGTGGCTATATTATCTGCCATGCAGCCAGACTTAAGGTTCTGAGTTGACTGTGCAGAATCTGACTGTTTTGTTGAGTCAGAAGATGAGGAATTTGAGGTAAAGCCCAGGCTGGGCCTTGAGACAAGCTCTTTAGGATTGGGTACCAGTGCTGGCGTGGCCAGTCTGAGGCAATCAGAATCATTTTTGGCTGCTCTTGTCTGACTTTTAGGAGCACCTTGGTAAGAACAGGCAGTGGAGGAAAGGCATAAACTGTCTGTTTTCCAGCTGAATGACAGAGCATCTACTTTCCATGCTTGTGAGTGATATGTTCTTGTGCAGAATCTCTGTAGTTGGCAGTTGTGAGGGGAGGCAAAAAGATGTCTGGGCGTCACCATTTCCTTGTTATCATGCTGAAGACCTGTGGATTTAGTTTCTGTTCGTGAGGATCCATGAGATTTCTGCTTAGTTCGTCTGCCAGAGAATTTTTCTTTCCTGGCACGGATTGTGCCTGCAGATGTACTTGATAGGTCAGTGCTGTGTTCCACAAATTCATGGCTTGCCAGCAGAGGGGGAAGGAATGTGTGCCCCCTTGCTTGTTTATGTACCACATAACTGTGGTATTGTCCGTCTTTAGTAATAGTTGTCCTGGATGTAGTAGATCCTTGAAGGCTGTCAGGGCATGCTGTACAGCTAGCATCTCTTTTTGATTGATGTGAAGATTCATTTGTTCCTTGGGCCACGTGCACTGAATACAGTTTCCTGCCATGAGTGCCCCCCAGGCATAATCCGATGCATCTATTATTATTGTCTGCCTGGCTGTGGATAAGGTGACAGGCTGTCCCTTGTTGTGGTGACAGGCCAGTGCCCACTATCAAAACTCCTGTTGCAGGCAGGGAATAAGAGTTATTATTGTTTCCAGGCTGTGGCAATTTGAGTCCAAACACTTTATAGATACCACTGTAGTTTCCTCATATGCAGTCTTGCATATGGAATTAGTAGAATGCAGGATGCCATGAAGCCCAGAGCCTGCAGAATTTTTCTTGTAGGGAGCTGGATCTTTGTTGCCATCATTTGAAAGTAACGAGTCAGTTGCCTTTGCTTGTCTGGCGTGAGATAAGCCATCTGGGCAGTTGTATTTAAGCTTGCACCCAGGAATATTATCTCTTGAGAGGGCACTACTTTTGACTTCTTTTCGTTTACTGTGTACCCTAGGCAAATTAGTAATCTTTTTACAAATGCCAGATGCTTTAGTAGAATGTCCTTGTTCTCTGCTTGAATAAGGCAGTCATCCAAGTAGGGATATATTTGAATTCCTTTTTGTCTGCAAAATGCAATTACTGGTGCCAGGCATTGTGAAGACCCTGGGCTCAGTAGATAAGCCAAACGGCAGTGCAGAGAATTGGTAATGCATTGAGCCAGCTATGAATCTGAGGTATCTTCTGCAAGATTGTCTGATTGGGACATGCAGGTATGCCTCCTTGAGGTCCAAAGTAACTAGCCAAGCCTTCTTGCTCAGCATGGGTATAAGTTGCTGCAGTGTTAACATTTTGAATTTCGGAACATCCAGGAAAGTATTTAGGATTGACGGGTCCAGTATTGGTCTCCAGGCTTTGTCCTTTCTGGGTACCAGGAAAAAGTCGAGTAAAATTCTTGTCCCTGTTCTTGCTGTGGTACTCTTTGAACAGCTCTCATGTCCATGAGAGCAAAAATTTGTTTTTGTGCCTCTGCCCATTGGTTTTGTGGCAGGTCTGGCATACCTTTTGATTTTGGAGGGGTGTGAAAGTGGAACCTGTAACCCTGAGAAACAATATTCAGTACCCATTTGTCCTGGGTGATCATGTGCCAATTTTGTGAGAAAAGTGCTAGCTTTCCCCCTAAGGGTGCTGCCAAAAGGTAAGTGCTTGGCATTTGTAGAGGGAAGTCATTGGGACTGTTCCTAAAAGGTTGTGATGTGTCTTCTCCTCCTTTGGGGGCTGAAGCACCCCATTGTTTAGGTCTGTATGAGCCTTGAGGCTGAGATCTGCCTCTTAGGTGTCTGGATCTGCCTCTTTGTGCCCTGTCTGAAGGACCAATTTTAGAAGGCCAGTTTCTGCTAAATCTAGGTGGATGAACCTGTAAGAAATCCTTTACTGTCTGCATTGATTTTGCTTTATCCTCCATTTTCTTTAACACCTCTTCTGCCTTAACACCAAACAAAGTATCATGCTGTAGTGGAGCATCCAATAATTTTACTTTAACATGATCAGGTAAACTTTGTTCTTTTAACCAAGCATGCCTTCAAATGACAGAGCCTGTAACTGCAGCTCTGCAAGAAGTCTCTAATGAATCAAAACCACATTGCAGAGTATGCTTTCCCACTTGTTCAGCTGCATGCAATAAATCCTGCATTTCCTTATTGTCAGGACATTCCGAGTTTGTAAGCATTTTCTGTTTTAACAAAGACATTAGGTATTGTTGATATTTAAGCATGTGAAACTGGCAGTTTAAAGCCCTTACAGCTAAAGTAGCAGAAGTGTAAACTTTTTTCCCCATCTATCCAGAACTCTGGAATCCCTATCAGAGGGGACAGGGTTTTTGCAGTGGAAGCCTTAACCCCTTTGGGACCCTGAGAAATTGTTTCTGGGTCAGCAGCAGGGTTTTTATAAAAAAATGTATGAGAGTCTGGAACACTGTAGTACCTGTCTGGCTTGACAGGTGCAAGGGGTAAAGAATCAGGAGACAAACTGGATTCAGAGAAACCATCATCAACAATATCAAGCACAGGGGGGATAGCCAGGGGCCTGTGCTGAGGCACTAAAAGAAAGTCTCTGAGCCTTTTCTTGGATTCTGAATAATCCTGGCTCTCCCAATGGAAGTGCTCCCTCATGGTGTGCTAGGTTTCCCCAAAAGAGTAATCCTCAGGTGGAGAGGCTGAAGGTATAGATTTTTCTGCATCAGAGTCCTCATAGGAAGGAAGAGAATATCCCTGATCTGAAGAGGAATCAGAGGAAATCTGGTCAGAGGAGTAATAGTCAGTGTCTTGCCTAGGCCTTTTATCAGGAGGGGGATGGGAACCCCTGATCAAAGTAATTAGGTCCTCGGCCATTTTAAGTATCTGTTTCTTTGGCATGGATGACTGTCCAGGAGAATGCTGTACTTGTTTCCTTGTCTTTAATGGTGTTTTTGACTTTGCCTTACATTTGGCTGCTGTAGTGGACTTAATAGTAAGCTGTGAAGGTCTGAAAACACCCTCAGAAGCCGATGCCTGCTCAGATGGCTCTGGACCCATCTGAGGGAATAGTTTCCGCAGGCCCAATACCTTGAGTTTCCAGAGGCCTTGGTGTCTCCACGTGGGAGTCGGATGCGGCCTGTGGCTCTGAGGTAGCGGGTGTCAGGGGCTGTGAAAGCACCTCACTGAGAACCGGCGACTGGCCTAGAAGAGGCTTCGTCGTCAGTTTTGGACCTCGGATGCCTGTCCTTTTCTTTGTCTTTGCATTTTTTATGCATTCTGGTCGTCGGATGTTCTGACGGCATTATGTAGTTAAATCTTCGGCCAAAGTAATGTAAAGCAAAATCAAACCGACGCTTAATAGTGCGTTGGTTGAATCTAGCACAAAACCGACAACTAGCAACGTCGTGGTCAGGGCCTAGACAAGGAATACAGTAAGAATGAAAATCCTTATGAGGTATTTGCTTCCCACAAGAAATACAATTGTTAACTTTTACTGACATCGGTCTGGAGCAAGAAAAAGTTTCCCCAACGGGGTACTTAGCTTTATTGAAGACTTCAGTTCTGAAATTCAATTTCAAAAATCTCAGGAGTCTGCCGACTGGCACTTGCGAACTGCTTTTGCTTCGGGCACCGCGTGGCAAGAAAGACTGAAGAAAATGGCGTCGGCTGCATCTTTTATACCCCTGGCGCACTGACGTCAGGGAAGAGGCGACAGCAACCGATGCCGGACCTAGACTTTGGAATTCTGGCCGACTGCGGGTAGCCTGCCAGCAGGATAACCCAAGTGTAATGACTGCAACAGTGAAACACGATGAACATCTTCTATTCAACCTATCACTGAACACAGATCTGCCCAAGCAGACATCTGGCACTCAGGGGCACTCAACTTACAAAGGAAGATTGACTGAATGATCTGACACTGAATACTCTGAAGAGGTGCTCAAGAATATAAAGGAAACCACGAACCTGGAGTACTAGAGAAGATTCTTTATCTCATACAATCAAAATGGTAAGGATTTATTCCTAGCAGGAATGCCCCTGATGTTTTCATATTTATCTTTTTTTTGTTGTTGTTACAGCTGGCCTGCCTTGTACTTTGATCAAAGTACCTTAGCAACTATCTCAGCCTCCCTTATGCTGCATCCACCTATGGCAAATCACATGATGGTAATGCAGTTACTTAAATGGGTCTTGCACCTCCATCTACAAGAAGGGCCATCTCCTTTCTTGGGTCCTCAACAATGTCCTAGAAAAGCTTACCCTAGCCTTTTCTGAACCAGCACCCCCTTTCACTGAAATTCTAATCCTGGAAGGCAGTTTTGTTGGAAGTCATAACTTAGGCTCCAAGAATTTCAGAACTGCAAGTTATTATATACAAGGGAACAGTTCATATTCTTCAATAAAAATATAATTGCCTTAGAATTAAATCCTTCTTTTATGCTAAAGGCAGTTTCAAAACATTTCCTTAAACAGTCCAACTGACTTTTTCCCCACACCACATTATAGGAGGGTGGGGGAGTTCACTTCCTAGATATTTACAGGCAACTTATAATAACGTTTGACAGGATGAACAAGTTCAGGAAGATGTCTGGTACAAATGAGATGCACAGTTGCTTCAATCAGGGTTAAGCCAGTAACTTAAAAACAGTTCGTTCAAATAGTTGGCTAAAACCTTTTGGAAAATAAAACATAGAAAGACATTGCAGCAAGAAGGTAAAGGAATATTCCGACAAGATGGCTTCCACCTCAGCAGTGATTTTCAAACATGTCTCAATACAGATCATTGTGTGAGACAGCTATGCATGGTCCTTCATTTACATTTTCCAAGCACTGCAAAAGCAGAATATATAAGCCAGAAGCACAATCCTATAGGCCCACTTCTAAGGAAGCAATTTTGCAAGAACCAGTTCTGTGCCTTCTACCTTGGAGTGGGGTTACTGCTTCAGGTCTTCCAAATTATGAGGAATTCTACCACAGCAGCAATCCACATGAAGAACACGGTACAAAAACCTCACCTTATTTGCAAATTGGGTAGGGTCAATGTTGCAGCACTAACTCTCACTTGCCTTTTACCGGCAAAATAATTCTTTATAGATAATGCCAAGGTGTGGATAAGGGACAAATAACCCAGACAAAACCTCCTTTCTTCCATCTTTGTCTTCACTACATAAAAGTGAATGAAAACAAGACCTTACTTTTTCACACACTGCCCCCCTAAATCCTACTATATCTAAAATGGGAAACTCTAGAATTAGGATTATTCCTTTCACTAGGCATACTCTCTTCTCAAACCAGAAAAAAAGGGCACAGGCTAACTCCCCATCTAATGTGGGGACAAAAGCATGTGTCCTCACACTCTGATGGTGAGGTGTCAGTCTGAACAAGCATAATTGCAAAGCTATGGGAGTTCGGCATAGGTGGATATCCACCTGAGTGGCTCCATTTCCCATTTATCAAGAATTTTACTTCAATAGTAACATCTACGATCATGGGGAGTTTGTTTCACAACTGTACTTTGCTAAACTGTATTTTTCATTTGCAAGAGGTCTGTTACTTTTGCTTAGTTTCTACTCACTGAATACTGAAAAGTTTACTATCTTCTTATTGTCTATCTGATGAATCTGAGCATCTTGAGGCAATGTAGAAATTGCTTCATGTACACAGACAGCCCTCTCCTCCTACCATCCAACACTACAACCTGTGAGAGATGCACTTATCTAGCCAAACTGGAGGTAAAGCTCTCTCCAACCAAGACTGAACTTGACAGTCATGAGGAGAAGGTAAACATTTGCACCACACCACACTCATCACATAGTCTCACTAAATCTACACCACCAAAATCCACACAGTAACACAAAAACATTCACGGAAGCTCTCAATAATAATCTGTCTAAGCAACAGAGACCTCCAAAGCAGAAACGCAAGCAACCTTCATTCCCCAGCACAACCCAAATGACACATAGCCCAAAGACTCAGTGTGCCACTCAACCACAGCCAATAAGGCAAAACAACGTACCCAACACACTAGTCATAGGTGACTCTATAGTCAGGCACACTGATGTCCCAGTCACCAGGCTAAACAAGGAGAACGTTACTGTCAGCTGCCTGTCGGGTGCCAGGATCCGCCACATAACCCACGCACTCAAGTCACTCCACAACAAGTACAAATATGACTCTGTCATTGTCCATGTTGGTGTGAATGACCTGCGACGTACCTCCCTGGACTACATGAAAAGAGACTTGGAAGAGCTCTCCGATCTTGTAGCCCAGGCAGGTATGACCCTAGCCCTGAATAGCATTCTGCCATTGCCCAGAATGATACCGCAGTACAAGGACAAAATGATTGACTTCAACAATGGGCTACGCTTCTGGTGTCATTCTAAGGGGATCCAGTGTCTGTCTGCTTGGGATGACATGGTCGACAAACCATGATGCTTTGCCACAGATGGCCTGCACCTGTCGCCCCTGGGATTCCGGATACTGGCTAAGGCTTTTGCTGCCCCTATAGTGCCTTTTTTAGGCAAGGTTCAAATAAATTCACCACCATAACAGGAACAGGCAAGCAAAAACTGAGGGTAATTCTACTCAATGTTAGAAATCTAAATCTCAAAATGCACTCACTCGAGACACTCCTTAAAATGGAGAACATTGATATCTGTGCAGTGACTGAGACCTGGGTCCCCCTGCTTATCTTTAGTGTAGGGTGGTTTGTTTGGTTATGGGGGGAGGCTGTGTGTATGTTTGTGTGTGTGCTGTATGTATGTAGTACTTTCGCGATTTTGAATTTCGCAGTTTTAACATTTCGATAATGTGGGGTTTCGGGCTTATAGTCTCGGGTATTTTGGGCTAAGGGACTGTGTAATTTCGGGATTCAGTAGTGAATCCACATTTTACTTATTTTATCTGTTTACCGGAGAGGTCCGAATGGACAGAACTGTCAGTTTTCAGCGGATGCCCAGGGAGAAAAGTTCCAGAACAATTGCTAACATACTATACATAAGGTATTTACATGAGCATTGTGGTTGACACATACAGTTATAAATTATAGCAGATAACATATGATTGCATAAGATATTTACAATAGCATAGTGGTTTAGACATACAGTCAAAAGTATAGCAGATAGTAACATATGATTGTTGTTCATACAATATGTTTAGTAGAGATAATCTTGGAAGATAAGACAAAAAAGGAAAAACTAAAAAAAAAAAAAAAAAATACTAGCCAGATAATCTTGAAGATGTAATGAAGATAACGGAAGAAAAGAAGAACTAAAAATACTAGCCAGTTTGTCAAAAGAGGAGTATATAGACATGTTCATATGAGGTTCATTGATATTTTAAGGGAAAGCTTTTCAACTTAGTCTAGGGGAGAGTTAGTGGGTATAAATGGGACAGTGGGGAGTAGTTGGCAGTGAGTTGTTAAGTAACGTGTGATAATATATAGTGTATCTGTGTAAGTTTTAAAGAAGAGGTTACATAGTGGGTAGGGGAAAGGAGTTAGAATATGTCAGCCAGGTGCTAGGCAGCTGCATGTCCAGGAGTCGTTTAGGTGGCAAATAAGCTGTTTTTTGATGGTTTTGTTAGGTTTTACCCTGATTTGTAGTGGTAGGGAGTTCCAAGTCTTGGCAATGTTGCTAGAAAACAGGGAGTCAACAGAGCTGTAATGTCTTTTGGAGACTGCGATTAGTGCCTTGTTAGTGGATCTAAGTTCTCAGTTACTGGAGTACAGGGTGATTAGGTCTTGTAAGGCTGGAGTTTTGTCAGGTTGGTACAGTATTTGGTGAGCTAGAAGAAGTTGGTTTAGAGCTAAGGTGTTAGGGAGTTCCAGCCAGGAAAGCTGTTTTAGGGCTTGACAGTGGTGGGTGCGGTAGGAGGAGTCTGTGGCAAATTTTGCTATTTTCTTGAAGCATAGTGATAGCTTGTTTAAATTGCTCTTGTTTAGATTAATTAGGACAGGAGAAGCATACAGTACTGGTAGAGAGAAGATGGGTATGAGCTAGGGTAACCTTACTGTTGCTGGTTAGGAAGTTTTTGCATATGTAAAGAGTACCTAGTTTTTTGTTGATTTTGGTTACTGTATGAGCTATGTGTTTGTCAAATTTCATATTATTGTCAATAATGACCCCTGGTAATTTGGTTTGTGTGACAGGGGAGATGGGGGTACTATCTGATGCAGAAATAGAGACTGGGGGAGTAGTTACTACTGCCTTGGAAGGATGGAAGAGCATAAGTTGGTTCTTTTTAGGACTTAGCATTAGCTGGGAGTTTGTTAGTCAGGTTTCGATGGATCTTGATGTGAAGTTGTTGGAGGGTGGAGGCAAAGCAGATTAAGCTGGATTCATCAGCGTACTGAACCAGGTTTGCTAGAGGAGTGGCTTTGGGAAAATTATTTGTAAATATAGTTAATATTTTTATATATATATATATATATATATATATATATATATATGTCTACTTCACTTGACCTAAAACTCATTTCACAGACACCCAATTGACCTAAATTTAATTTCACTGACTCCCATTTCACCGACATTTAAGACAGACTTGTTGAAGGTTTTCCTTCACCTGTGACTTGCTTGTGATAAAAAGAATTACTGTAACTTACAGTTCTGACTGTTAAAATTCCGATAGTCATGTAGAAAGTAATATTATAGTGTTTCTAAATGTGGGTTTGTGTCTTTACATTTTTATGGGAAGTATCTAAAGTAATTTGGCGAATGTTTTGTGCATTCCCAGCAGTAGAGTACTGTAAGGCAAGTTAAAGGTATATGCCCTTTTCCCCACTGTAGTGTGATTCTGGAGTTAGTATATATAATTGGGTGAGGGGTTGGGGGGCACAACCCCATCCTAGTTTGGTTGTACATTGTCCTGTTTTTGTTAAGAGGGTAAGTAAATAGTTTTTAAGTTCTGGAAAGGGTTAGTTATTGGTGTTCTAAGTGTGTTTGTCTATGGTTTAAGATTTAGTATGTTGAAATTCAGCATTGTAAGCTGTCGGTGAAATGGGAGTCAGTCAAATGAAATTTAGGTCAATTTGGTATTGGACCAATGGGTGTCAGCCAAATGAGTTTAGGTCAAGTGAAGTAGATCCATTTCAATATGGGTCTACGTCTAAATTTCAAACTTCCAAAACGTTGACTTTCTTATGCTCATGACCATAAGACTGAAGTTTTAAAAAGTACAGTTTTGTACCTACCATAAATGTAGATGTCCGATAGGAATGCATCTGCAGTCCTTACAAATGGGTAGTCCTGTCGTCAGGCAGCCCTTCGGTCGGCCGGATTCCAAAGTCTGGGTCTGGCTTCGGCTGGTGTCGCGCTTCACCCGACGTCATAGCTGCAGTTCTTCGGGTATAAAGGCATCAGCCGACGCCATTTTCCTCAGTGTTTCTTGCCTCAGATGCCAGGTGCCCTCTTGGATGGCTAAATTTGGATAAATGCCAATGTTTCCAAATAGTAGAGAGCAAACACATAAAATAAGCATGTATGTACATATATACAAACAAATACACCATAATAGATCCCCCCAAGCTAGCTGAAGGATGGCAAATACCCTAACAGTACCACAGAGGGGAAGGTGGGTGGGTAATCCTGACTGCAGATGCATTCCTATCGGACATCTACATTTATGGTAGGTACAAAACTGTACTATGTCCTTCAAGGATGCATCTGCAGTCCTTACAAATGGGTAGAATACCATAGCTAAACTAGGGGAGGAGGAAAAAAGGAGAGATTATGGTGTAGTAAGGATCCCTTGCAAAACAGCAGTGGCAAAACCTGCTCGGGATCTAGAGTATAAAGGTAAATTGTAATGCTTGGCAAATGTATGCACGGAGGTCCAAGTAGCAGCCTCTATAATGTCCTTGGTAGCCACTCCTCATAAGAAAGCTGTGGTAGTGCCTGTAGCCACTTGTGGAGTGAGGCCTGATGTTCTCTGGAGTTTTCTTTCCATGGTAGGAGTAACAAAATCTAATGCAATTTCCTATCCATTTGGAGATTGTCTGTTTTGAAATTGGTTTTCCTTCCTTTCCTGTTGCATATGCTACCAGAAGCTGGTCAGTTTTTCTATTGGACTTGGTCCTGTCCAGGTAGTAGCGTAATTGTCTATGTACATCCAAGGTATGCAACAGTCTTTCTCCCCTGTTCTGTGGGTTGGGGAAGAATGTAGGTAGGTGGATAGCCTGATTTAAAGACACTCTGGATACCACCTTAGGCATAAATGTAGGATTTGTTCTCAAGGACACTCTATCTTGATGGAAGATCAGGAAGGGTTGCACTGCCATTAATGCCTGTAGTTCAGAGACCCTTCCTGCTGAGGTGATTGCCAGCAGGAAAGCAGTCTTCCAGGATAAGTATTGTAATTCTGCCATTGCTGCTGGTTCGAAAGGAGGAAGTGTCAATTTTTCTAGCACAAAGTTCAAGTCCCATGCTGGCAATGGTGGTTTCCTGGGAGGTTTTACATTTTTAATTCCTCTCAGAAACTGTCTGAGCAGAGGATGAGAGAAGACAGGAGGATCCAAGCTGTATTCTGCTGAAATAGCTGATGCATGTATCTTGATGGAAGAATAGGACAGGCCTGCATGGAAGAGCTCTGCCAAGTACTCCAGGATGTTGGCTGTGTTTACCAGTGCCACATCTTCTCCCTTTGCAGTACTCCAAATGAGATATCTTTTCCATTTTGCTGCATAATTCTTTCTTGTTGAAGGTCTACGAGCCTCAAGGATTATGTCTTTAACCCTTTGGGATAAATTTGGGTTAATTGTTCTTATGTAATGTTCCGGGCAGTTAGCTGCAGAGTTTTCAGGTTTGGATGCAGGATGTTGTAGTTGTTCTGTGTTAACAGCAATGGGATCAGGGGTAGTGCCCATATTTGTTCCTGAGACATGCTCCTCAGCAATGGGTACCAATGTTGTCTTGGCCAGTCTGGAGCTATCAGAATGATCCTTGGACGTTCCTCTTTGATCTTCAAAAGCACCTTGTGCATCAAAGGAAGTGGTGGGAATGCGTATGCTGTCAGGTTTTTCCAACTGAAAGATAGGGAGTCCACCTTCCAAGCAAGTGGGTGGTACGTCCTTGTGCAGAATTTCTTTAGCTGGTGATTGAGTGGGGATGCAAATAAGTCTATTTGTGGTAATCCCCATTCTCTTGTGATGGCTTTGAAGATGTCCGGATGCAGCATCCATTCGTGGGCATCTGTGGTAGTTCTGCTTAATATGTCTGCTAGAATGTTTTCTTTTCCCAGTACAAAAATTGCTTGTAACTGAATGTTGTAGCTCAGAGCCACATCCCATAGGTCCAGTGCCAGCCGGCATAGAGGATATGAATGTGTGCCTCCCTGTTTGTTGATGTACCACATAACTGTGGTGTTGTCTGTTCTTATCATCAACTGACCTTCTTGGAGAAATGGTCTGAATGACTGGATTGCCAATTTTACTGCCAGCATTTCCTTTAGATTTATGTGCAGGCGCAGCTGGTCTTGAGTCCATAAGCCTTGTATGCACTTGCCCAGCATGTGTGCCCCCCAACCGAGGTCTGAGGCATCTGTCGGGATGGTTTGGCTTGGTTGACTGTTGCAGAAGGGCAATCCTGTGTTTGATTGACAGGCCTGAGCCCACCATAGGAACTCTTGCTTCAGGCATGGGATTATTGGAATTTTGGTTTCTAGGCTGTGCTTGTGTTGGGACCACAAATTCTTTAGGTACCACTGTAGCTTTCTCATATGCAGTCTGGCATGAGGGACCGGAATTATGCAGGATGCCATGAAGCCTAGGGCTTGCAGTACTTTTCTTGCAGTTAGATGGTTCTGCTTTGTTAATGCCAAGAAGTAGAGAGGTAGTTGCTCTTTCTTTTCTGCAGTTAGGAATGCCATTTGTTTTGATGTGTCCAGCTCTGCACCCAGAAAGGTTATTCTTTGGGATGGAATCAGCCTTGACTTTTTTATATTGACTGTATATCCCAGGGCTTGCAGCAGGTAAATGACTCTTTGTAAGTCTTCTGTTAGTTTGCTTTTGTTGTCCGCTTGTATCAGGCAGTCGTCCAGGTAGG